>NC_140989.1:298442979-298724233 GCF_052327205.1 Somniosus microcephalus | reverse complement strand
GTGGCGAGCCTCGGGAGTTCGGGGGGCGAGCCTCGGGAGATCGGGGGTGGGGGGGCGAGCCTCGGGAGATCGGGGGGTGGGGCGGGCTCGGGAGATCGGGGGGGCGGGGCTCGGAGATCGGGGCGGGGCTCGGGAGATCAGGGGGCGGGGCTTGGGCGATCGGGGGGCGGGGCTCGGGAGATCGGGGGCGGGGAGCCTCGGGAGATCGGGGGAGGAGCCTCGGGAGATCGGGGGGGCGGGGCTCAGGGACTACCCCCCCTCCCCCCCTTCCCCCATCCCCCCACCCCTCCCCTCCCCCCCTTCCCCCCCCACTCCCCTCCCCCCCGCTCCCTCTCCCCCTCCCCCTCCCCTCCCCCCGCTCCCTCTCCCCCTCCCCCCACCTCCTCCCTCCCCCCTCCTCCCCCCTCCCCTCCCCTCCCCCTCCCTCCCCCTCCCCCCTCCTCCCCCTCCCCTCCCCCCTCCTCCCTCCACTCCCCCATCTCCCTCCCCTCCCCCCTCCCCTCCCCCTCCCCCCCTCCCCTCCCCTTCCCCTCCTCCCCTTCCCCTCCTCCCCTCCCCCTCCCCCCCATCGCTCTCTCTCTCTCTTCCAACAACAACATGCCCTCGAAAAAGCCTCAGCACCGCCGGGCACTCCAGCTAGTCTATCTATCTATATCTATCTATCTATATATATCTTATATATATAAATCGGTCGATCTGTCTGTCCTTCTGTCTGTCTGTCTGCACGTGTGCGTCTGGGCGGCTATGCGCTCGAAAGTTACAGAGCGTACCTACGCGTGCGTTACCTCGAAAGAAAGCTTACCTTTCCCAAACGGTCATAAGCGTATTTACATTTCGGCCGGACTAAAATCGTGCCCGCGGTATCCGAAAAACCTTAACATTCCGCTCATTAGCATCTCAATATCCGCTCATTAGCGACAGAGTGACCTCAAGGTCGACCAATCGTACGCCGGCTTGCTGCCACGTGCGGCCGGGCCCTCCTACGGTCGAGTGACGGGACGATTGACCAATCCTATGCTTTGGTCACCTGACGGTCGACCAATCCGTGCGTGTGTGTGGGCGGGCCTTATCGTTCTGAACCGAGGTGAGTAGCCGCCATCTTGCTTCCATTCTTATTCCTGCTTTCTGCGTCTTTCTTTTCAAATATACATTTCCAGCAAAATAAAATTGAATTTATTAAATTGTTTAAAAAAAATCACACATTTGTAAATATTTTCTCTAACCTGAAGATTCTTTTTCCTACCTTCCCCCGTTTTTTCTTAGGCCTGAAAGCCTGGGCCTTTCTTGCCCAGCCAGGCCCAAGCTAGGTAATTGGGCTTCTGCTAAGCTCCTCACCCCCCCCCCCCCGCCCGTGTGTCACGTTACCCGGGCAACGGCGTCAGCCACGAGGGTCAGGGTGCGCGCGCAGCAGGATCAGGTGAGACGCGGCGTCTCTCTCTGTTCCGCGCTCGGCTCGGGCGGGGCTCTCGAGAGTGCGGGGCTCGGAGAGCGGGGCTCTCGGGGAGTGTGGGGCGGGGCGGCGCGGCAGCGTTACCCCGGCAACCGGTCGTGGCCGTAGCCGTCTCTCAGCCTCAAGCCCTCCCTTCCTCCGTCCCCCCCGCCCTCCCTCCCTCCCCCTTCCCCTCCCCCTCCCCCTCCTTCCCCTCCCCCTCCCCCCCCCCCTTCCCCTCCCCCTCCCCCTCCCCCCTCCCCCCCTCCTTCCCCCCTCCCCCCGCCCTCCCTTCCCCTCCTCACCCCCCGCCCTCAACCCCCCGCCCCCCCTTCCCCCCCGCCCTCCCTTCCCCCCCCACCCGCCCTCTCTTCCCCCCGCCCTCTCTTCCCCCCGCCCTCTCTTCCCCCCCCGCCCTCTCTTCCCTTCCCGCCCTCTCTTCCCCCCCGCCCTCTCTTCCTCCCCCGCCCTCTCTTCCCCCCCGCCCTCTCTTCCCCCCCGCCCTCTCTTCCCCCCCGCCCTCTCTTCCCCCCAGTCTCTCTCTCTCTTCCCCCAGTCGCTCTCTCTCTTCCCCCCAGTCGCGCTCTCTCTCTCTCTCTCTCTTCCAACAACAACATGCCGTCGAAAAAGCCTCGGCACCGCCGGGCACTTCAGCTAGTATATATATATATAAACGGATCGTTCTTTCTGTCTGTCTGTCCTCGGGTGTGCGTCTGTCCGGCTATGCGCTCGAAAGTTACAGAACGTACCTATGCGTGCGTTACGTCGAAAGAAAGCTCACCGTTCCAAAACGATGGTAAGCGTATTTACGTTTCGGCCGGACAAAAATTGCGCCCGCGTTATCCGAAAAACCTTCAAAATTCCGCTCATTAGCATCTCATTATCCGCTCATTAGCGACAGAGTGACCTCGAGGTCGACCAATCGTACGCCAGGTTCCTGGCGCGTGCAGCGGGCCCTCCTACGGTCGAGTGACGGGACGATTGACCAATCCTACGCTTTGGTGACCTGACGGTCGACCAATCGGTGCGTGTGGTGGGCGGGCCTTATCGTTCTGAACCGAGGTGAGTAGCCGCCATCTTGCTTCCGTTCTTTTTCCTGCTTTCTGCGTCTTTCTTTTCAAATATACATTTCCAGCAAAATAAAATTGCTTTTATTAAATTGTTTAAAAAAAAACTTCATTCATTTGTAAATATTTTCTCTAACCTGAAGATTCTTTTTCCTACCTTTCCCCGTTTTTGTTAGGCCTCAAAGCCTGGGCCTTTCTTGCCCAGCCAGGCCCGAGCTAGGTAATTGTCCCACGGCTTCTGCAAAGCTCCTCACCCCCCCCCGCCGGTGACACGTTACCCGGGGCAACGGCGTCAGCCATGAGGGTCACGAGGGTCAGGGTGCGCGCGCAGCAGGAGCAGCTGAGACACGGCGTCTCTCTCTGTTCCCCGCTCGGCTCGGGCAGGGGGGGCGGGGCTCTCGGGAGTGCGGATCTCGGGCGGGGCTTGGAGAGCGGGAAGGGTTACCCCGGCAACCGGGCCCGCCGGCCGTCTCTCACAGCCGCAATCGGCGGACTTGAAGCCAGCTCGGGAGGGCGGGGGGCCGGTGCTCGGGAGATCGGGCCTCCGGAGTTCGGTGCTTGGTTGGGGGGGGGGGAGCGGGAGAATCGGGGGGGGGCGGGAGATCGGGGGGTGGGGGGGCGGGAGATCGGGGGGTGCGAGCCTCGGGGGTGGGCGAGCCTCAGGAGATCGGGGGGGGTGGGGGGGTGAGCCTCGGGGAGATTGGAGGGCGGGGCTCCGGAGATTTGGGGGGGCGGGGTTCGGGGGGGGCTCGGTAGATCGGGGGGGCGGGGCTCGGGAGATCGGGGGGGGCCGAGGCTCGGGAGATCGGGGGGGCATGCTCGGGTGATGGGGGGCGGAGATCAGGGGGCTCAGGGACTTTCCCCCTTCCCCCCCTCCCCTCTCCCTCCCCTTCCCTCCCCTCCCCCCTTTTCCCCCTTCCCTCCCTTCCCCCCTTCCCTCCCCTTCGCCCCCTCCTCCCCTCCCCTCCTCCCCTTCCCCCCTCCCCTTCCCCCCTCCCCCCTCCCCTTCCCCCCTCCCCTTCCCCCCTTCCCCCTCCCCTTTCCCCCTCCCCTTCCCCCTCTTCCCCCCTCCCCTTCCCCTCTTCCCCTCCCCTTCCCCCCCTCTTCCCCCTCCCCTTCCCCCCTCCCCCTCCCCTTCCCCCCTCTTCCCCCTCCCTTCCCCCTCTTCCCCCTCCCCTTCCCCCCCTCCCCTTCCCCCTCCTTCACCCCTCCCCTTAACCCCCTCTTCACCCCCTCCTCTTCCCCCCTCCCCTTCCCCCTCCCCTTCACCCCTCCCCTTAACCCCCTCTTCACCCCCCTCCTCTTCCCCCCTCCCCTTCCCCCCTCCCCTTCCCCCCTCCCCTTCCCCCACTCTTCCCCCCCTCTTCCCCCCAGTCGCTCTCTCTCTTCCCCCCAGTCGCTCTCTCTCTTCCCCCCAGTCGCTCTCTCTCTTCCCCCTAGTCGCTCTCTCTCTTCCCCCCCAGTCGCTCTCTCTCTCTCTTCCAACAACAACATGCCCTCGAAAAAAGCCTCGGCACCGCCGGGCACTTCAGCTAGTATATAATAAAAGGAATCGATCTGTCTGTCTATCTGTCTGTCTGTCCTTCTGTCCTCGGGTGTGCGTCTGTCCGGCTATGCGCTCGAAAGTTATAGAGCGTACCTACGTGCGCGTTACCTCCGAAGAAAGCTTGCGCTTCCGGGACGGTCGTAAGCGTATTTACTTTTCGGTCGCACGAAAATTGTTCGCGCCTTATGCAAAAAACCTTCAAAATTAAACTCATTATCTGCTACTTAGCATTGATTGACTGACGTCAAGGTTCGACCAATCCTGTGCCGTCACGATTGACCAATCCTACAGTACGGTCCCCTGATGGTTGGCCAATCGGTGTGTGTGTGTGTGGGCGGGACTAATCGTTTTCATCTCAGGGATCTGGCAGCCATTGTTTCACTGCCATTTCTTCAGCTTCCAGCTCAAACTACTTTGATCATCCAGCTTTGAAAAAGTTAGTATCTCTTTTAAAAATAACATAAGATTTACCAAAAACGTTTTATAAGTACTTTCACTTTCATCTTTCAAGGTATTAAAAGGTAGAAATGTTGCCCGGCATCAGATTGACAAAGACACAGAGACAGGGCCTGAAAGCCTGGGACTCCATTTAAAATGTTGCCCGGCAGCAGATTCACAGAGGGACACAGAGAGGCCCCAAAGCCTGGGACTCGATTTAAACCGCCCGGCCCAAAACAGCCCTGGCAAAGCCGGGCTCCCCCAGCTAGTCTCTATCTATATATATAAAGCGGTTCCGTACGTTTCGTCTGTCCGGCTATACGCTCGAAAGTTATAGGGCGTACCTGCCCGTGCGTTACCTCCAAAGAAAGCTTACGCTTCTGGGACGGTCGTAAGCATATTTACTTTTCGGTCGGATGAAAATTGTTTGCGCGTTATCCAAAAAACCTTCAAAATTACGCTCATTATCTGCTAATTAGCATTGATTGACTGACGTCAAGGTTCGACCAATCCTGTGCCATCATGATTGACTAATCCTACAGTTCAGTCGCCTGATGGTTGACCAATCGGTGTGTGTGTGGGCGGGACTAATCGTTTTCATCTCAGGGATCCGGCAGCCATTGCCTCAAGCTAAGAACCCCATTTACTTCCAGCTCAAAATCTGCTAATCCAGCTTCGAAAAAGTTAGTATCTCTTTTAAAAATAACATAACATTTACCAAAAACGTTTTATAACTACTTTCACTTTCATCTTTGAAGGTTTTAAAAGGTACAAATGTTGCCCGGCAGCAGATTCACAGAGGGGCACAGAGACAGGGCCCGAAAGCCTGGGACTCGATTTAAAATGTTGCCCGGCAGCAGATTCACACAGGGACAGAGACACAGGGCCCAAAGCCTGGGACTCGATTTAAAATGTTGCCCGGCAGCAGATTGACAGAGGGACAGAGAGACAGGCCCGAAAGCCTGAGACTCGATTTAAAATGTTGCCCGGCAGCAGATTCACAAAGGGACAGAGAGACAGGCCCCAAAGCCTGGGACTCGATTTAAAATGTTGCCCGGCAGCAGATTCACACAGGGACAGAGACACAGGGCCCAAAGCCTGGGACTCAATTTAAAATGTTGCCCGGCTGCAGATTCACAAAGGGACAGAGAGACAGGCCCCAAAGCCTGGGACTCGATTTAAACCGCCCGGCCCAAAACAGCCCTGGCAACGCGGGGCCCCCCCAGCTAGTGTATGTATGTATTAAGCGAGAAAAGAAAACTGGGGTTATACTTAAAAGCTATTCTGTGGATTGTTGAAGACCACTTTCACCTAGCTCCATCCCATAAGGGTGGCTGGTTCCTGGATCTTTGGTGCCGTTATAATGCCTCTCCAATTCTTTTTTAACATTCTCTCAGTGGGTTGGTGAAAATTCTTAGCCAGAATTATACATACCAGCAGACGTAATACAGAAAACCTGTAATTTATTTTTGCCAATTTTGTTCCTAGAAAATTTCAAGTGTTGTTTTGGAAAGGAATGTACATCGATTGACCTCTTGCACCCACAGTGGACAGGCAGGCCACATCAATTAGCCCCAGCTTCTTGCACAGTTCTGGATAAACGGGATTTTTCACTTCATTGTACTGTGACAGCTGAAAAATTAGTAGATCTGCAGAAGGTGTTTTGTTTTATACAATGGAGCCGATGGTTTTTATTTGTAAAGTAATATTTAGGGATGAGCAACTGCAGGCAATTGGCAGAAATCTATTTACAATTCTGTTTTACTGATGGTCATATACTTAACATTGCCTGTGCCTTGAACAGATAAGGAAAGAGAAACATGTAGAAATATTTGAACTAAACAGGATTGAGACAGTTTGGAGATCAGACGGTTCCCAGTGGTAGCCTTGTTAATGTCAAGGAGACAAAACAAATACTACAGCTGACAAAATATGACAATTCTATCATCTATTTTTGAATGGCATCACTGACAGTTTGACCTTACTTTTACATGTGCAGAAACATTTCAGGAGTAATGATGCTGTTAATATCTGGCTACCATGGCCTAGACCAAAAATGTTTATCTGCCTTGGGCAAAAACACTTAAAAGATACAAGCACAATGTTTTAACTCAATCACTGCACACTATGACTGCGTCGCTTGTTATGGTCCCATTGCTACACAGCTGCAATAAGGTAGCCATAGGGTACCTTCATGGAAATAGGAAGTGGAAATAACCTTTCTGCCTCTTAGGAAAAGAGAAGACTTGAGGTGATCTAATTAATGTTTACAAAATTATGAAAAAATTGACACAGCTGGTCCTGGCAAATCTCCCTATAGGAAAGGGTTTTAAATACCAAAAGGCACAAATTAAACACATTAGGAAGTATGATGGAAAGAAGATACTTTTGTGTAAGTTTCTGGTAGGTATCACATTAAGGCCTGGAATTTCCTCGAAACATGCCGAAATAATCACGTAAGCCGGGCATAATGCTGACGTTTCAGTGCAAAAGATTGAGGAAATTTGGGCGTAAGTAACTTATACCCATTTTTATGCTATGCCCGCGTTTCCTCGATC
Organism: Somniosus microcephalus; assembly: GCF_052327205.1. Lineage (NCBI taxonomy): Eukaryota > Metazoa > Chordata > Chondrichthyes > Squaliformes > Somniosidae > Somniosus > Somniosus microcephalus. Next base: position 298,717,195 of record NC_140989.1, on the reverse strand, counting down.
TTTTGCACCAATTCAATGAATCTGCTGCTTATTAACATGGCTCTGCCTCTACGCAAAGAAAAAGCTCGCTTATGGGATGCAGCTAGGTGAAAGAATAGCATTTAATATATACACACACACATACGTACATACATAGAAACCTTCACTAAGCTCATTTATTTTATTTTTCTTCCCCCCCCCCATACTCTTTTTAGAAGTGCAATGTCCTGCATATCTGCCAGTTCTGAACCGAATGTAAATTTATGCTCATTAGATGCACCCACCACCCAAAGTCACATTTCTGGTGTTTTATGGCTTTTAAAAAAAATTCTCTTAACGGACTTGTATTTTCTGTATCTTTCAATGCAATTTTATTGCATCAGAATGAATGCATTAAACATTGAAAGTTTTCCATAATTGCATTGTCTTAAACATTGTGTGCCTATTGTGCTTTAAGGATAGTTTGATTGCTTCATACTTTAATTTCATATGTCAAAATTGACTTGAAGAAGGAATATGGTGTAAATTCTGTGCTATGCTTGAGCCCGTTGATTTCCATTCGTTTACACCAGTTTTAGCAGTGAGATCACATCATGGGTATCATTGATGCAGCACTAAAACTATAAAAGCATCAGTTCCAGCAAAGTTAACAGTTTATATAAATTACTACATTTAGTAGCAACTGTTTATGCAAGAAAGGCTGGCACAGACTGTTAAAGTCCAAAGCATTGTGCCATAGAATGGTAGGACATGGCGTGGCACCACAATGCCCCAGGTGACGAGTTGCTGATCTCAACTGTGCTGATTCTGGTGGAGACACAGAGCACAAGCCTGGCCCTTCCCCACAGGAAATGTAAGAGGCCATTAAAGTGGAGAACCTGTCATCACGGGACTAATGAGATTAGTGGAGACCTGGGTTTGGGTTTCTGCCCTGTCCTCTCAGCTGGCTATGAGAAGACAGCAAAAGGACAAACCCCAAATTACCCACCTTTTATTGTAACATTTTAGAAGCTAATGGCTAAAATTTAATGTGGGCACTTTCCTTTGTACAAATGGAATGTTGCCTGACATAGTCTAATATGTGTCCTTGCTTGGGCATCTTACTAAGATATTTTGTGACTGCAGTGAGCCATAATATTACTCTAATAAGGACAGATTTCATTGTATAATTCATTATACATTAAAATCCAAACTCTCCTTTTGGAGTGGAAGACCAAGTGATTTTATGAATTCATTGAAACTAGAAATGAATTAAAAAATACTGTTTTGTTGTGAGTCATTAATTACCTTTTAAACAATAGACATTTCTTAAGAAAAAAAACTATTTCTCATTGTGCATTGACTTTCCAACTGTGTGATGAGAGGTTTTCTCACAGATCAATATAATTCCCATTCCCACTGTGACCCCCCCATCCATTAGAGGGAAATATTTTCCTCCAAGCAAGGCAACACCAAACTCTGAAGACTGCTTCTGCTCTGGGTCTATGTGATACATGAGTCTTATTCCTCCTGTCACCACACTGTGGAACTGTCAATGATTTAGGAAGTCAGAATTTAAATACAAATGAGATTAGACTGTCATCTGTACACCCTGTTATGTAGCTGTGATAACAGGATTGGCATAGTTAATATCTTGTGATCTAATGCAAGAGCTTTAATCCAAACTGATTCAGGATGTCCAGGTCTATTATAATCCCAAGATACTTCTGAAATATCGGGAAATTTAAAAAAAAATCTCCATTTAAAAAAGAAATCCTGCATCTTTTACAAGAGTCTTAGGTATACTGCTTGAAAGGTATTTATTCTCATTCTCTTGTCTCTGTCTCTCTCTTTTCATTTCTTCAATTGTGCTGTAGACCAATGTCGACTCGGAACTTAAAGCAATTTTTAAAAACATTTTGAAATTGTCAACATTTGTATCATGAGGAAAGTGAAACATGACCATTTACATTGAGTAACAATTCAATGGCACCCACTTACCTGGGATAATATATTTTATATATTCATGTACGGGGATCCCACCTTGCCTTATTTAATACAGAATCTGGAAGTTTTCATTACACTCTGTCTGTCTGAATTTTTTTCAAACTTTAAGAAACTCGGAGAATGTGAGAAAATTTGAGGCAGGTGAATTTTTACTGAAATACTCAATCTCTATATTAAATACAACAAGTGGGCATCTCCGCATCTACCAAGCAGGTGAGAACTGGCAGCTCAATAATAAAGGTTCTCTTTCTTCAGCATGGGTTTGCAGGAGGTCAGACTTAAGCATGAGTGATTACAATCTAGATACATCAGGATGATGCCAGGGATGATAACTATAGTGATGAGGAAAGATGTGAAATAGTGGGACTATTTCCACTGGAGCAGAGAAAGGCTAAGGGGAGATTTAATGGCGTTCTCTTTGAAATAATGAAGAGTTTGACAAGCTGAATTGGGAAAGATTATTCCCTCTGGTTGGGGAGTCAGTGACTTGGGATCATCAATTTGCAGTTTTCAATGATAGGAGGGGTTACACAGAGGGCTGTTGGACCATGGAATGTTTTTGAGGCAGAGACCACTACACCTTTTAAAATAAAATTGGATAACTATTTGAAGCAAAGGCTATGATGAGAACAGAACATGAGATTAGTTTTGGACCACTCTAGCAAAGATCTGCCAGAGGCACGATGGGCTCAATGTCCTCCTGCTGCGCTGTAAAGCTCCATGACTCTATGGTCTACAACCTGCCTCTACAATAATTTTATTAGACATAAAAGGCATCACTTAATGTTTTGGAAAAGTCCAGAATCACACCACGTATCTTTAAAAAGAATTGGATAGGTTCGCTGAGATATGTACTGTAGTTGTATGTTGCTTGTCCAAAAACAAGTCATGGATGTGCCAGAACTGGCTTTAGTTTAACATTGGTAAGAGTGAAGCCATTTTGTTTCACTCCATGGAAAACTTTGCACCTCCGCCCACAGTGCCATCTCTCTTCCTAACTACTCACTCAGTTTGAATCTGACGGTGAGCAGCCTTGGTGTCCTGTTTGATATTTTGACCTTCAGTTGAGCGTCAAGCCCCATATCCTTTCTGTCACCAAGACTTTATTTTCTTTAACACTGACTACCTTTGTCCATACCTAACCAACGCCAGTTGTGAAATCTTCACCCTTGCCTTCATCACCTCCAGACTCAATTTTGCTAATGTGGAGGCACCACACTACAGAAACTCCAACTTCACCACCCGCATCCAATCCCATCTTCACCAATTGTCATTAGTTTTGCTGATCTCCACTGGTTGCTTATGTAAGATTCGCAAAATTCCCACATTTCCCCCAAGGTTATTATTAATTTAAAAAAAGGGACCCTGCATGGACATTTTAAAAAGGGTACCCAAAAGATGGCGTCCGCACCGCGTGACCAAAAGCCTGCAAGATTTTAAAAGCTTGGACTCTGTGGCAGCACAAGCAGCTTTTGGGGAAATCGAAACCTAAAATGCAGTTTCTGTGAAAAACGACTTTGTATTTTGGAAAGCCGACAGCAAACATTGAATATGCATTGAGCCAGATCGTAGACAGATCAAAACCAGTTAGGCCTATACTTGAGGCCAACAAGTTGTCTGCATAAATAATCGGAAACAGCTTATGGGAGCCGTCAAGGCTGGACAGGCCGATTAGAATGCATTAATAATGATACAGCTCGGACATCAGGCCATTAGGTGCGATAAACGGCCATCTAAAAACAGTTAGTTTAGATTGCTACAATCATTTAAACCAGCCTGCCAAAATTGGAACAATGAACTAACCTGATTTGGCGCGCAGATAAGGGGCTTCGTAAGGAGTATAACTACAGGCCCCGGGTAGCAATCTCTCTCTTGCTCTTGCCCTTGTCCCTGCTCTCGTGGCTCCGGCCTCTTGGGCTGCCACTGCTCGTACTCGTGCCCTGGCCTCGTGGCGGGTTCTCTCCTCGCTCCCCGTAGCAGAGTTTTCAGCAACCAATTACACCATACCAATCGTGGGGAAGGGGAACGAGACCCGAGTCCATAGCCATCCAAGACGCCCAGGCCGCAAAAAGGGGCGAGACGAAAGTGAGTAGGCAGTTCAGGACTTGTATAGTAACCGAATGAGACGAGACGAAAAGAGATGAAGAAGACAGTAACCACTCGATAAGAGCAGAGCAGGGCAGCGAAAACTGTATTGATGAGGCCAAGCGTCTAGTTATAAGCTGGCGCTTGGTGAGACGAACATCTTGTTGAACACTGCGCTTGGGTAGGAAAATCTAGGCAGTAAAAACTGCCAGCTGCCCTATAGGTACAACGTTGCCGCCGCCGACTGCCCGAGGGAGAAGAAGAGGAGAACCCATCACGACGAGACAACAACGGCAGTGGAGGGGAAGAAGATGTGTCGCAGCAGCAGCTCCAGCACCGCGCCCCTGAAGATCACGTGGCGACGGGGTACCTAAGAGGACAGAGAACCAAACCTCAAAACCTGCACTCATTAACAGTTGGTTTTGCTTTGGATTGGTGAGCATGAATTCTGGCCCCTCATAGCTTAATCTAGTTAGGTGTAGGGGGTGGGATAAGGATAAGGGGATTGTTAATATAGTTTGTTTTCCCTCGATGTGCCGTGTGTTCCCCATTCCCTGTATAAGTATAGTTATTTTGTATTTGCCTGTATTTTTATATACTAGTAACTTCTCGTAAGACTGTGTTAATTTCTGTTTTAATAAAATCTTGGTTTTCTTACATCCAAACCACCTGTCTACTCGAGTTTTCTGTATCGCCACCTGTACCTAAGTCCGGTGTCTAGAACCCAGGGGCGTGGGAGCGATTCGAACCGCTCACAAACAGTCAGGGGCATAACTGACTGGGCGCACGCGCCACACCCGCCACCCCCTACACTTAACACTCCCCCCTTTGCAATTTTTTCCTAACTGCCTCCATCTCACTATGTGTATATATATCACCATCTTCAAAAGTATCCTCAAAGCCTACCTTTTTGACCACTCCTTGGGCACTTTCCCTAACCTTTGTCCTAATTCCTGCTTTGTCTCCACCCATTTCTCCTTTAGTGAGTTAATTTGAGGCATTGTTCTATGTTAAGGATGCTATATAAGTGCAAGTTGATTTTGATGTTAGATGGCACAACGCAATACAAATGTTAAATCACTTTGACACTCCTAAGTTATTAGCAGTTCTAAGAGCATATCGTAAAAAGGACATAAAGTATGGATATGTACTGAAATTTCCCATAAGTGTCTGGTTGCCTTGGCAATGAGGAAGTTTAATGTGTACATGAACCTTTGTTAGCTTAAAAAAGTCAACATGGGGGAGGGGAATTTAAGAATCAATAGGTTACTGATTTATAACATTTTATATAAATCTTTAACCTGTTGGCTCCTATAAACTGTTCATTCCCTTGAGTGGATTAAAGATTTATAAGGCATGTACAGTGTTTGTTGAAGGTGCTTAGCTGTGATCTAGAGTAATCTCTTAATTTCCTCATGATTGAATTAAAGAACATGGACAGATATAAATACTTGCTTGTAACACTGCACATTTACATCACAGAAGGCATGAATACAAATTGTGTGCATTAAATGCTTCACTGCTTCCCCCTACCCCCAATTTTGCTCTCTTCTTCTGAAAGATGCTGACTTTCCTGGAAGACAGGGTGCCAGCAACACCTGGTGATCTGACCAAGGGGGCGATTTTTAACCCTACTCGCTCAGCAGAAACCTGGCGGGTGGGCAGTTAAAATCGCCCTAGCTCTTGCCTGTCCGAAAGCCGCCATGACTGCAACATCTGCAACTTTAACCTACTCTCCTGAGCAGGCAGCAAGGACACGCGCCCGGAGCCAACAGGGTCCTGCTTTACATATGCATGTTGCAGTCCGATGACATCATTGAGACCTGGCTGTAATTTTAACTCGGGCCTGAGCGGGGAATCCATCTGGAGTTAAAATCGAGGGCCCAAGGGGGTGATTTTATCAATGGGGACGTGATGCAGGAGGGAAAGCTGCTCGTCGGGTTTTAGTCCTGCCTCCATCGATGTCTGGGCAACCCATGCTATTTTCCCTTGATTGGCCTTGTTAAGCCCGTCCAGCGGGCTTAGCTGGCCAATTAAGGGAAAGCCAGTGACAGATGATGTCAACTGTCAAACACTGACAATCTGTTTTCTAAGTTGAGACCTAGGACACAATCGCACTTAGAAAGCTTTCCTGAGCAGGAAGCAGAAGGCTGCTGCAGTTAAGAATGCAGCGGCCATTCTGCTTTCTCTGCGGGTGAGATGAGGCAGCTCCGCAGCCTAAAGGGATGAAGCCTGGAGGAAGAAGCAAAGGTAAGTAATCTTATTAAAACACTTTAGAATCACCTCACACACTTACCTCTCCACACTTGCACTCATCACTCACCTGCACATTGAACATTTCGACCCCTCCGACCCCCGCAGACCCACGGCTCAGCTCGCTGACCCTGGCGAGGTTTGGAGTCATCGGGAAGCCCACACTTCAGGGCTCAAAATAGGGATTAGCCAAAAAAATGCCTGTTAACTACCTGTTAACAGGCAGTTAATTGGCACTAATTCCCTTCCTGCCTCGGAGACGGGACCCGGCGCGGGTCGGATACCCACCTCCTGGGAAGATGGCACAGAGGCGGGTTGGGGGCGGAATGGGTACCCGCTCCCAGATTCTGCCATTTTCCTGGCAGTCCTGCCTCCATACCCGCCTCCCCAGGGCTGGGAAAATCACCCCCAAGGTGTCCATTTTATACACAGGTGAGTATAGGCAAGATTTCCAGCTGTGGAGGACATCACAGCTGAGTCTCATCCTATCTTATGTTCACTTTGCAGTATGGGTCACTGGTTAGAAATCATAAGGGTGAACTTTGGTTGATGCCCCCCCCCACCCCCCACACACCCCACTCCCACCCCCTTCAGCCCATGATGCTGACACTAATTGTAGTGTTGTCTTGGCTGAGATCAGCTAACTTAGCACATACCAAGGATTGGCTTCACTCCGTAACACTCCATGAGGGCCATTTCTAATTGTTTCATTGCTGATGTTTCCTTTTGATAATCTAGTGCAGTATCTCAGGGTGTGAAATGTTGTAATTTCTTCCACACTATAATGTAAAACGGCCATTGGACCACCAGCATATTGGAACAACAGGGCTGTTAACTCCAGTGGCCCTGTATATTTATATACTAACATTGAGAGGATTGACATTGACCTTAGTTAACCTCTGGTCCTGAAAATCACTGAAGGATGCCAAGTTAGCAATGGAAGGATGGAGCAGTCATTTTCATAAATTAGAATGCAACAAATTCGTTTGAGGATATAACACTTTCAATTGAAAGGAAATGTAAACATTTCCCAATAATTTCCAGAACATATAGGACAGAATTCCTATGGAGGTTCCATGATTGCCCGTAGTAACCTCAACAGAAGCTGATTCCACCATTTCTATGGGGATTCCTGTGATCGTCTGCCATTAATGACAGTTCAATATCTGTAATGAAATCATTTTAATTTCTATGCAAGCCTTTGCAGTTGCACGTGAACAGATTTCAAGGAGGGATTAAGAGTTCATTATAAGCTTTTGGCTTGCCAGTTAAAAGAGTATGCATCTACATGCAGTTTCACAAGAGAAATGAATAAGGCACAATTGTACTTTTAAAAAGAAAAGTGAAAGTGCACTTTTCCATTGTCTGCTTTGAATGTAATTTTCTTTCCATCTTTCTTTCTTCTCCACCAATTATTTTACAAAATTTCAACACACTTCAAAATATGAGGGAGTGAAAAGATGAGTTGTTCCATTTTCAGGAACCAATGTCTGAATCTTGCCCAGTTAGATAGAGAGCCTCAATCTGCTGCTGTAGAACAGAGCCAAACAGGAACCAAAGTGGCTGTAATTGGGAGATTTTCATTTCAAAAGGCAAATGCCACATTGGTGCAGTAAATATAAACTTTCGGAGGTTAGGGAAAAGGAACAAGAAAAAGATTACAATTATTGCATTAAAAATTTACATAATAGATTATCTTAAAATTCAAATGAATCAAAAATTCATTTAGCTGAACAATTATTAATACAATTTCTGGATGAAGCAACTTTTTTGGGGGGAAGGAGGGGGTTAATATGAAGCAATCGTTGTTAAGCAACTGGAACTCCGCTCTAACCGTGGTGCAGCTCTACTGGCCCTAATACAAGTCTGTTGCCAACAGCAGCTCTATCTTTCGCAATGATGCCCGTTCAAGAAGGCTAAGGCCCATGTAAAGAGATCATTTTCATCAGTACCTGTGGAGAAAGCAGCATCAATGGAGAAAACTGTAAATCTGTCTCTGGAGACAGAGGCTAACAATTTTTCTGGCTGCTTTGAGATTTAACTTGCCCATACAAGTCAATGGTGTGGGTTTCTCATTGCCAATCTGTACCGACCTCCTGCAGCCCCCAAGCAGGGCCCAGAATAGTTGTGAATTGTGTGTCTATTGTTCCAGTGCTGAAACATTTGCTCTGCAATATGAAGTGGTGGGTTCCACAACATCGGAAGCTGAAGGTATTAAGTAACTGCTTTTTCTTAAAATACTTCTGTAAAATAAAAAGGCCATAGGATTATACAAATACTGCAGTGCTATGACTGGAAGTAGCCAAAGCAGAAAATTACATATTAAATAAAATATCAGCTGCACTGTAAGGGATATGCTAGTTTAAGAAATACATTGTTATCTGTCTCAACAATTATAGCATGTGTGTATCCTATTTATTCGGTAGGAGTGAATTAGATCATTTATAGTAAAGGTCAAAATGCATGTTGAATTGAATCCTCATTTGGTCTAAATTCCCGAAGGGGGCTCTTTCTCATATTTCAGGCTGATTATTGAATGATGAAGCGATCTTCATTCTGTTAACAGTAAATTACCTTAGGCTGTTAATGTTGTCACGCTAGCAGCAATGGTACTGGCAATTGAAACTAGAATAACACTGACTGGGATGCAACAAAATAATGAGTGTTCATCTGTAGTAGCATTGTCTGCAGTACAACCATCTAATACCCTTGTCTTAAAGAGGGAGTTTCACTGCCGGGACTTGTTTCAAAAACCCAATCTTTTACTAATGTTAATCTTCTTATTCTGTCCATTTCTGCAAATTTTTAAAGTATTTGAACAGCGAGTGTCAAATATCATTAGGCGGACCAGTTTGGAAGGCTGCTAAGCAGGGCAGTGTAAAGGAGCTGAATTAACATATATAGTTGATGCTACATTATTCCTGAATTAATGATTGCACTCTGCTGATGTTAATCCAGATTTCTTATGATTGTGTTCAGTAATCCTTCAAGTTAGTGCTATTAAATGATGTCCTTATCACTCGATGTTTGCAGGAAAAATGTTTAAAAATGGACATCAAACAATTCAATGTTAATCGTAATTCTTTGGAATGGTTTGATATTTATTCATAGAACTTTGATGGTTAATATGAGCTATACTATAATCCTTGGAAATTTCTTATACATACTCTGCTGCAGATGGACTTTTTGAAGGTACTTTCAAGAGAAACAGAGTTAAGGTCTGCTTCATTTTAAGTATTCAGATTCCAAATAAAGCCAACTACATCAATCATGCTTGTTTTAAGATTGGAAGATTCTGATACTTTTTATCTTGGCTTCTAATTTAATGTAAGGTCCCCCTAAACTCAGAGTTTTTATTTAATGATGTGAAAGCCCAAGCCTTTTGTATAGGATATTATCAGTGTTGAGAAGAGTAGGAAAGAAGATGAGATAAATCAGAAAGTAATAGCTGGCACTAATTTGCGGTTGTAAAAGCCTTTAGATTATAGGATGAAAAGTTGACTGAGAAAGGTAGGAACCTGGCACAAGTGCAAGAGACAAGGCTGAAGTTCAAATGTCTTTAGCCAAAAGTGCTGAACGGATAATCCTACTCAGCCTCCAACCGAGATCCCTCCATCATAGATGCCAATGTCAAGTCAATTAGGTTTACTCCAAGTGGCATTAGCCAGCAAAGTAAACTGGCTATAGCAAATGCTATGAGCCCTGATAGTGCTGAAGACCTTGCTGCACCAGAATTATTTGGCCCTGAGCCAAACTATTCCAGTGCAGCTATGGCACTGGCACCACCAATGTGGAAAATTGCCCAGGTATGTCCTATTCACAAATGCAGGACAAATTTAATGCACTCTATCCATTCCTCCAAATCATAAACAAAGTGATGGAAGAAGCAATTAATAGTGCCATCAAGTGACAAGCACTCACCAGTAAGCTGCTCCTGATGCTCAGTTTGGGTTCCACTAGAACAACTCTGCTCCTGACCTTGTCACAACCTTGATCCAGACGTGGATGTAAGAGCTGAATGCCAGCAGACAGGTGAGAGTAGCTGCTTTTAACATCAAGGCAACATTCAACCAAGTATGACAGCAAAGAGCTCTAGATAAACTGAGGTCAATGGGGGTCAGAGGGAAAACTCACCATAAAAATCAATTGCTCATTTTTTTGAGTGTTTATAGATGAAGCATTGGTAACTTGGTCTAACTCTACAATTCTTGTTAACAAGCTTAGTTCCACACATGCATTCTTACTACTTTAATGACCCTTTATCGACTGGTTCAAATTCACTCATTGGGGTAGATTTTAAACTTGCTACATGGATGTAAAATTTATATTCTGGATTGATCTCCTGTTATATAAATGAAAATCAGGCAGTTTCTATAATGAGTGCCCATCTGCAATGCCAAATTTATACCTGGCAGCAAATTTTAAATTCTACCCCATTAAGTATTAACCTGAATACTATTTTGCATATCTGCATATTATTTTATCTATAAATAAATCTGTACAAGTAGTTTAGCCTGTACTCAAAAACTTAACAGTGTTATGTTTCTGCCTTCTGAGGTGACCTGAGAATGCGATGGAAATTTCACATATTCTCCAGTAAGCAATTTACTGTAGTTTGGAGTTAATTGTTAGACCTATACTATGTTAACTCAAACACGACAAGAACCTCAGCCTGATTAGTGAAACTGTAGCCTAGTTTTTTCCAGTGCTAAGATACTCATCTTGATGTGCACAATATTCACTAAAACTGCTAAGAATAAACCTGAAGAAATAAATGGCAATAGTGCTTTTGGTGAGGGTGGATTATTTTACTGGAGTGCAGTTAATGAAACAAAGGCCTAGAAATCCACTGGCGCCCCATTTGGGGCACCAGTCTCGCCAGGGTGCCGGAAGTACCGCCCCGGAAGGAGTCGCGACCGCCCGCCGGAAATTCAGTTTCAGCGCCCCAAAAGGAAGCGCGGCACTACTCGAGGTGCCCCGCATCCCTCTTGGGGCGCTGCAACTGAAAATCGCAGTGCAACGTGCCGCAGTGCCACACGCTGCAGCATGGTGTGCTGCGGTACTGCAGGCCTTCATAACCCTTCTTAAAGGGGAGGGGCCTGCTGCAGCGCAATCGGCGATCATGAGTGCCGGCAAAAGAGCCCGGCACCGAGGAGAAGTGCCGGGCTCTTGGGACACAGCCGGCACAACGCGGGGGGGGGGTGCGTTCAGGAGGCCGGGGACGGCGGCACGAAGAGGTGCTGGCAGGCGGCCAGAAAAAAAAATGGCCGCCCCACACCTCAGCGCCTCTACCGCCGCAGGTAGGCCTCCCTGAACCGGTCGCAAATTGCGACCGGCATTAAAGCAGGGGGTGCTACCAAATTTGGCGATTGGGGCGGTAGTGGGGCGCTGCGCACACCGATGACATCATCGGTGGCGGGGCAGCGCTAATGGCTAGCACCGCCATTAGCGCTCCGCTAAATTTAGCGGGAGGCATGGCCAGTGGCGCAAAACCCACTAAGTGCCCTCTTTGGGCGCTAACGGGTGGTGCAACCCACTGAATTTCTAGGCCAAATGTTTAAGAAAGTACAATATTGCTTCACTTTGGATCTTCCAGATCACATTAACCAGCACCAAGGAGAAACCATTTTTACGGTATTAATTTCTAGAGAAACCAATTCAATAATGTAATCAATCTTTTGGACAATGACGTGAAATGTTTAATGCAACACTGATCTTCAGTACTGATATGCAATGATTTCTTCCATGCCTATTATATGATTAGAAATTTCAAGCATAATCTCCTTCCCCAAACAATTGCCAGAATTATTGAGTTTATAGTGACCAAACTGTTTGTGTGTAAATTATTCTCTGTTACAGCTAAGCGAGCAATTACTTACAGTTGAGTGCTAGGCATGAGAAGTGGCATGGCATGCTTCATTATAACCCTGTAGATTGATCCAGTTCATGTTTTTAAAAATGAGATTTACTTGCCTTTTGTCATATATTTAAGTCTGATTCACAGACATCTGTTTGAGTTTTACTGAGCCAGAAGATGAGGTGCTCTGTTAATCATTTAAGCTTTTCATCTGAAGTGTATGTTTGAAAGGTTAAAGGTGGCAATTGCACTCAATTGATATAGTTAAATAAAGGACTTTTTTTAACAAAAGGACAAGTGTCTAAGCCAGGGTAGGCGAAAATATTATCAGTAGGGCATTCTAGCTTGTGTTGTGAGTATTTAAAAACAGTAGCACGTACAATAATAGTTCCATGAATAGTACTGTATTCAGTAGGAAATTACTGCTACTGTATAAAATCTATGAGAAAATGGTTTAATTCTGTGTGCTTTTTTGTTTTCCAGAACTTTAAAATGACCAATTTACCCCCGCCCCCTCAACCCCCACCCACCCTCACTCCCCACACTTGTACTTGTAGATGTTGTGTAACAGTCACAGTTACACACAATGATATTGACTGGCAATATATAAATCAAATCCAGCCCAAATCAATGTAATAAAAATGTCCTCTCTCTGATGGTAGTCAAGAGTCATAACTGAATTGATTGCCCTTTTTGAAATCTGGTTGTTTCCTCGAGATGAGTCCAAATCACCAAGCTTTTAATTTGGCACTTTCTGTAGATATTATCAGCAAAGCATTCTGTGGGAACTGAAGATGTATATTGGTGTAGAAGTGGATGCTCCTCTGAGCTTTTGATTGAGCACACCTCGTCTGTGCTTTCTGTTACCATGGAGGGCTTGATGGCATTAGTGGATGAAAATTGTTTCATTGCACTGTATTACAAACTAGTGCCATCCCTAATATTTGTGGGCTCAGAAGATTAAATGATCAGACTGGAGCACTAGTTCCCATCACTTTTTTTAAACTGAGGAAGTTGGATTCACATGTAGTTCAGCTTAGAAATAATAAAAACATTTTTTCCCGTAATGCACATTAACTGGACGGTGCAGGTTCTAGTATCAATCCAATCACTCACCTTTTCTAAATCTTTCAATAAATTATATATGCTGCTTATTGAAATTTGGGCCTATACTCTCTGGAGTTTAGAAAGAATGAGAGGTGAGCTCATTGAAATGTATAAGATGCTGAGGGGGATTGACAGGGTAGATGCTGAGAGATTGTTTCCCCTGTCTGGAGAGTCTAGAACTAGGGGGCATAATCTCAGGATAAGGGCTTGGCCATGTAAGCCTAAGATGAGGAGGAATTTTTTCACTCAGAGGGTTGTGAATCTTTGGAATGCTCTGCCCCAAAGAGCTGTGGATGCTGAGTTGTTCAGTATATTCAAGCCTGAGATAGATAGCTTTTTGGACTCTGGGAAATCAAGGGATATGGGAATTGGGCAGGAAAGTGGAGTTGAGGTTGAAGATCAACCATGATCTTATTGAATGGTAGAGCAGGATCGAGGGGCCATATGGCCTACTCCTGCTCCTAATTCTTATGCTCATAAATGCTTTGAAAGGAGAATTCAGTTTTAAACTTAACAATGGTAAAGTTTACCCACGAGTATTCAGTGTTTGAGGTCCACACTGAAAGATTGGTTTGCACTAAGGTAGCTGGCACCAGCTGCACTCAGGAAAACCAGACCTACATGCATCCACAGCTTGCTGGACTCATTTTAATGAAGCCCGAGACCCAATATTGGGTGTGACTTGAACCCGTTACAGCTCGGGGATCGTCCCCTGTGCACAGTTTGCATCGGCAGGCCAGCGCAATCCAATTGCTAGGCCCTGGTTTTCCAGCTGCACTGGGAGGAACCACAGTAGGGAAAAGCAGAAGGGGAATGACACCGTTTTAAAAATCCCAGGACACCATGTAATAAAGGCACCAATTTATGGTTTTTCATGGAAAGATGAACAGATCCGTAGAATTTGATTCCCCCGCCAAACAAACAGCAATAAAAATGACAGAATATTGCATTATAAAATGAAATTTGACACATTCAGTTGGTGTGAAAGAGGGGCCCTGATTGTACACTGTGTTACAAGACGTAACACCTTGCTGTTATAAAATGGTATATTTTCAGACTCATTGCGAGCAATCCCAGTAGAGACTCGCCAGTAGTGTAATAAAAATAGAGTATGTGCAAGAATTCCTTTCCATCACTTCACACCACAGGTAAATTATAGGTAAATTTATCCTAAGCAAGTTTTTTGCAGCTGATTGGCTTTGATAAATTGTCCCCAACAAAAATGGTTGTTAATAACTGCTATGAATTTTTCCAGGATCTGCAGTGACTAATTTCACAGGCTGTCAGTAATGAGGAGTAACTCAAAAGTTATTATTGCGAAGATCATTCACTTTATGGAACAATTAATTACATGAACATGAGATTTAAAGCTACAAAATATTTTATTACAGCATGCCAATGATTTTTTTTAATGAACATGGGGAGGGGGGGTGATTTTTCTCTTCAGATGCAATTCAGTTCTGATTTGGTTAGTGCTGCTTTACGATCCACCTGAATCCCCAGCATAAATAGCACTTAATTACCTGGTCTAACTTTATTTGCATAATTATTCACAACTCCAGGTGCAAACTCAGTTGGGATGTCACCACTGGTAGGGGAGGAAAACTGTGTGCACGTCAAATTTAAAGGGGTGTGTCAAGGCTGAAGGGGCAGGGAATTGAGAAGTGGCAGGCCCAGATGAAGGGAAAGGATCCCTCGGTGCAGGCACAAGTGTGCAGACAAGTGACGGCACAACCCAGTAGCTCTTTTGCTGCTGAAATGAAGGTGGTGCGACATGAAATGCTTACGAGGAGAGTCGCCCTCTGTCCCACTCCACAGTGCCGTCTGTTATGTTCATTAATAAATAGACGTTTTCATTATGAACAGCTAGCTTGAGCTAGTCATTTATTCAGCCATGTGGACTAGTGTACAGGCATCCATCTTGACTACTGCCTTGTGGGTAGCCCCGTACTAAACATACAGCTCCACCTAGTGTACCATTCTAGAATGACATGCTACTGATCATTACATCCCCCTTCCTTAGAGGTTAAACAAAATCAATATCAATCAATATCAATCAATCATAACGACATAAACATCTTCACAACAGTCAACACATTTTCAAAGCTTTACTTTATGAACTCTAAGCTTTTCATTCTTTTATTATGGATTTATTTGTACTCAAAGATTAAGTCTATCAGGCTTTTTTACTTCACGTGTGGATCTTCTCAGCACAGGTAAGTCTGATGTGTTTTCATGAGAGCCTGTATGTGTGTTTGTGTTAGATTGTTCTGGTGGTGAGTGACAAGATTCAGTTGCGGCATTGTCATCGATTTGCTCTTGGATAGTTTCTTGTGTTTTCAGGAGGGAACGGCGGTGCCTCCTGAGAATCTGTCCTTCCTCAGTTCTAACCTTGGTCCTACTTCCTCAAGAACTGTAGCTTTCCTGTTCCATGCATCTGGATCCTCAATCCTGACAACATCATCCCTTGTCAATGGTTTCAGAGTTTTGGATGACTTGTCATAGTGTGATTTCTGTTTCAGTTTTAACAGTTGAAGTCTCTGTCTTAGTTCCTTACTCTGCTTTTCTTTTGCACAGCAGGGTAGCGTAGTGCGCAACTTGCGACCCATTAGGAGTTCAGCAGGTGAAGAACCACAGTCTAAAGGGGAGGCTCGGTAGCTCAGCAGGGCGAGATAAGGATCAGACTTGCTTTCTGTTGCTTTCTTCAGTAGCTGTTTGAGAACTTGAACACCTTTCTCTGCCTTACCATTCGACTGAGCATACAGAGGACTGGATGTGATGTGCTGAAAGTCATAATGTGCTGCAAACTGTTGCCACTCCTTACAGTTGAAGCACGGGCCATTGTCGCTAATGGCAATCCTGGGAATTCCATGTCTGGTGAAGATGGATTTAACATGCATTATGACACTGCTTGCTGATGTGCTTGAGAGCAGCGCCATCTCAGGAGAGTTAGAATAGTAGTCAATCACTATTAGATAGTCTTTACCATTCAAATGAAAGAGGTCCATACCAACCTTTTGCCATGGTGCTGTTGGTAAGTCAGCTACTATCATTGGTTCCTTTGCTTCTTTGTTTTGGTGTTTCTGACATGTCTCACATATGCCTATCATGTTCTCAATGTCCTTATTTATGCTAGGCCAATAAACAGTGTCTCTTGCTCTCCTTTTGCATTTTTCAATTCCGCGGTGTCCCTCATGAATCCTTTTGAGCATGTCTTGACGTAGAGCCTGTGGAATGACTATTCTGTTCTGTTTTAGTAATAGTCCACTTGCGACACTCAACTCTGACCTGATGTGATAGTACTTTGGACAGGAACCTTTTGGCCAACCATGATGAATGTTCTCTATTACTGTTTGTAATACTGTATCTTTTACTGTTTCTTCTGCTATTTCCTTTGATTTTGTGTCTGACACGGGCAGCGCAGCAGTGACCATACTCACATGAACATCCACGTCTTCCTCAGTAGAGCTCACATGACTCATTGTGGGTGCTCGGGATAGTGCATCTGCTAACACTATGTGTTTGCCTGGTGTGTAGATCAGTTCAAAGTCATATCTTTGCAGCTTCATCATGAGTCATTGAATCCTTGGAGACATCTCATTCAGATTTTTTTTAATGATGGCAACCAGTGGGCAGTGGTCTGTCTCAACTGTGAAGGTGGGAAGTCCATATATGTAGCCATGGAACTTTTCTAGTCCAACTACCAAGCCTAGACATTCCTTTTCAATCTGGGCGTATCGACACTCCGAGTCAGTCATAGACCTGGAGGCATAGGCAACAGGCTTCCAATCTTCACCCTCTGCTTGTAGCAAGACCGCGCCTAGGCCATCTTTTGATGCATCCATTGACACTTTGATTCTCTTTGTTGGGTCAAAGAAGGTGAGTACAGGTGTGATTGTCAGCACTGTTTTGAGGTTTATCCACTCTTGTTCATGTCTTTCTGTCCATGCGAACTCATTTGTTTTATGTAGCAGGTCTCGCAGACAGGCTATCTTGGCTGACAAGTTAGGAATGAACTTTCCAATGAAGTTTATCATCCCCATGATGCGTAGCACTCCTTTTTTGTCAGTGGGTCAGGGCATTTTGAGTATGGCGTTTACTTTTTCCATATCTGGCTCTATTCCTTTACCAGATAGATTATCTCCTAGGAAAGTGACTTCCTGGACACCAAACTGACACTTGGCTTTGTTGGCCTCCAGTCCATTCCGGCGTATGCTCTATAGCACTTTAGTCAGTCTCTCATTGTGTTCTTTCAGTGTGGAGCCCCAGATGATGATGTCATCAACATAGACCCGAACTCCTTCCAGACCTTCAATTATGTGTTCCATCGCTCTATGAAAGATTTCAGATGCAGATATTATCCCAAAAGGCATTCTGAGGAAACAATACCTGCCAAATGGTGTGTTGAAGGTACAGTATTTGGTGCTCTCTTCATCCAGTTTTAGTTGCCAAAATCCTTGTGAGGCATCGAGCTTTGTGAAGTGTCTGGCACCTGATATTTCACTGGTGATTTCTTCTCGCTTGGGAATCTGGTAGTGTTCACGTTTTATGTTTGCATTTAAGTCCTTTGGATCCATGCATACTCTTAGATCATTGTTCTTTTTCTTTACACATACCATGGAGTTAACCCAGTCTGTTGGCTCTTCGACTTTCCTGATGACTCCTAGTGTGGTCATTCTGTCCAGTTCTTTCTTGAGCCAGTCACACAGGGGTGCTGGAACTCTCCGTGGAGCATGTACCACTGGCTGAGCATCCTCCTTTAGCTGGATCTTGAAAGTGAATGGTAGAACTCCAAATCCTTTGAACACATCCTGGAAATTACTCACTACAGAATCCACTGAGTCATCTGATTTGCTTATGGCACAGTTTATACAGTAGACTCTCTTGACTAGTTCTAAGTCCTCACAAGCTTTGTCACCTAGTAGTGAATCAAGTCCTTCAGCCACAACAGAAAACATGAGATGATGCACTTTGTCTTTGACTGTCACTTTAAGTCTGCATACACCTAAGCTATCTATTTTCTGTCCCTTATAGTTCTTCAGTAGTGCTGACTTTTTCTGTATTTTGGGCTTTTCTTTCATATTTTTAATGTCACTCATACTGATTAAGTTTGCTTTTGCCCCAGTGTCTAGTTTCAATGTAACTAATGCTCCATTTACCTGCAGTGGCATCATCCATTTGTTCTCTTTTACTGCATTAACTTTATGTTCAGCATTGTCCATTCCTGAGGGCTGCACATTTTCTGTATCCTTTTCGATATTGTCACATGACACCATTCCTACAAAAAATGTCTCACTTAAATCAGTGTCCTCAATCACATTGACTTGTTGCCCTTTCTTTGTTTTTACTTTTGAAAAGCATTGTTTGGCAAAGTGATTCTTTCCATTAGATTTTGTGCACATTTTCCCAAACGCTGGGCATTGTCTTGACTGGTGCTGGTAACCACAGCGTTTATAATTAAAAATTCCATCCTCCGATTGCTTTGCATTTCTGTTCTGCCCACGTTTCTTCCCCTTGTAGGACACAGCACCGACAGCAGCAGCACTATCACTTACTACAGTCGCATTATTATTAATTTCACTGAAAGTCTTTGCATGCTGTTGAGCTAGCTCACTGGCATGGCATATTTTCACAGCATCCTCCAATGTTAGTTTGGTTTCTCTCAACAAACGTTCCCTGACCTTTTTATCATGAATACCAAACACAATCTGGTCACGAATCATGGATGATTTCAGTTCAGAGAAATTGCATGTCTGTGCTTTCAGTTTTAGATCGGTCACAACGCTATCAAAAGTCTCATTTTGCTGCTGTGTCCGTGAACGGAACACATACCTCTCATAGGTCTCGTTCTTTTTGGGAGAACAATGTGTATCAAACTTCTTTAGCACATCGTCCATTTTTCTCTGTCCTCCTCTTGATCAAATACAAACGTATTAAATACCTCTATTGCCTGCGGGCCTGCAACCGTGAGCAGTAACGTTATTTTCCTTGCATCTGGCTTCATACCGAACCCGATGGCAGCAATGTAGAGTTCGAATTGTTGTTTGAAAGTCCGCCAATTGCAGTCGACATTCCCCGTGAGTTTCAAACCTTCAAATTCTCCATGTCGCGTTTCACAATATTCAGCAGATATTACCACTCCTGGTACCATGTTATGTTCATAAATAAATAGACGTTTTCATTATGAACAGCTAGCTTGAGCTAGTCATTTATTCAGCCATGTGGACTAGTGTACAGGCATCCATCTTGACTACTGCCTTGTGGGTAGCCCGCTACTAAACATACAGCTCCACCTAGTGTACCATTCTAGAATGACATGTTACTGATCATTACAACTCTCGGATATTTATTTGCCCTGCAGGGCCTGTGGAAATGGCTGGCATCTTGACAGTTGTAACCAAACAAACCATTGCTAGCTCCTGATTACGCTGACATTCATGCAGCACCAGGCATAGCATAATCTGCTTTGATTGGGGTGCTTTCAAAGATCCTTCCTGCAGGACGGTTAGTCAGTCATTCACATCTCCGAGTGATGCCAAGGGTCCCGTTAGGAAAAGGAGCTTCCAACAACACATTTGCCAAAGGGAGGTGTGTTACTTCTCTCTGCAGATGTGGGTGCTGGTGAGAGGTCACCAAGCACCTTTAGCCAGCCTGACTGGCCTTGCATCCTCTGCAGCTCTTTCATTCTGAACATGTCAGTTTGGAGCATCCTTTTTGGCAAACCCTTGGAAGCTCGGAACAGAAAAATAAATAATCCCAACTGGCACAAAGGCTCTTGAGGGGTGGAAATGAAAACAAAATACAACAGGGCCTTTAAAAGGACTAAAATCTGTCCACCTTTTAAAGGCTATTCTTCCTGCCCAGCTTCATTGGGTATGTTGTGGGCTTGGCATCTGGAGCTACCGCAGACTGGAAAGTGACCCGGTGCCCTCCCCCGCCCACTGTTATATATGTTAATGTTTCAGATGGGAGCTTCAGACATCTGTCCCTAGCTTGACTGGAAAATTCAGTGGGCCCGAAAGCAGCTGGAATCCGATTGAACTGATTCCTGCCTAATTTCCCAACCTCTACTGCAGTGGTGGGCAAAATATAGCCCGCAGGCTGTAGCTAGCCAGCCCGCCCGCCAATGGATTCTATCCAGCCCTTCAAGGCTTCAAGCTTCGAACGTCCGCCCCACATGATGTCAGGAGGTGGGTCGATGTCTCCAAGGCAGACTGAGCTGGGGGGGAACAGGCCTGCGCCCTCCCCGCTGCTACACTCAGCGCTCTCCACCAGTTATGGGGTTGCGCTGTTGTTGGTAAAAGGCCTCCCCACCCCCCCACGGGGGGCCATGGCCCAATCCGTGACTTCGGCTGCCTTCTGTCCCCCTCAGCTGTCGGTCTCCGGATCGTCGCCCCCCGTCTAAATAAAGAACTTCTACAACAGTTGCAACTGCACCAATCTGTCCCATTTGAAAGCACATTGCAATTTTTGACCACCAAAAAGATAAAGTAAAAATGGCTATAGCCATACCTGAAGGTTTTCATTATGAGACCAGATATGTTGCCCTAAACTACTTGGGACTAGTTTCACAAGAAAAGATTCCAGGGCCAACAGGAGAAGGGACACAATCAACAGAAAAGCCTTCTTTGGAGAGGGATGTAACTGAGAAAATTAAGACAGCAACAGAAGAAGAACTCAAACTTCTGCACAATGAGATTAATAAAGCCTTTACCAGTACAGGATTTGAGGGTCGCACTTTCCGGTATTTAGTCCAGTAAATCCAGAAAGTTCAATAGAACTTAATAAGCACAATTTATATTGCTCACCAATTGCTTGATGAGCAGGGCAGGTATTAAGGTCGTAAACAGTCTCTGATCAGTAAATTAATTGAACACAAGTAAAAACTAGAGCGAAATAAATAACTGAGCAGGCTGTTATTAATAGCTGTGTAATTAGTAGAGTAATGAGCACAATTAAATACAGATACCTGTTACCCAGTTATTAACTACCACCGAAATAATTACTGCAAAACTGATTTGTGTTTACTAATTTGCATTTTAATTACTCAAATGTAGTTATTTAACACTGATTATTTATACTAACTGATAATTAGTAAATTTAGTTCACAGATTTATTCACTAACTTAACACCCTCTGCTCATTAGGCAATTGGTGAGCAATTTATTTGCGCTCATTACCAGGGATTGTACCAGCCCAGGAATATAGGGCCACCAAGTGCTTGTGGGTGAGAGGGGAAATTTTGATATTATAATTTTTAGACAATGGCGAACTCGCCCAGCAGGGAGTGGCATGAATCAGTCATTCTTGAAAGAAAGACTTATGAAATAACACTGAGTGGCCTACGGGTGGCGCTGTCCAGGGAGAGTATAAATACTCGGGCACAGGCCCAGCTTGCGTCGGACATTCTTAACAGGAACTAGTGAAGGACAAAACTAGACCTCCATGTTGTAAAACAGTTGAATAAAGCTTTGTTTAATGCTTAGACGAAGTGCATAGTAGTTTTCTTACGTCAGGGAGCAGCACTCAAATTCTCAGCCCCATTCCGGCAAAGACCCTGGAATGTGACTGGAGTCCACAGGGGGAGAGCAGACTGGCCCCACTGTGTGTATCACAGACCCGGGGGAGAGCAGACCAGCCCCACTGTGTGTGTATCACAGACCCCGGGGGGAGAGCAGACTGGCCCCACTGTGACTGTATCATAGACCCCGGGGAGAGCAGACCGGCCCCACTGTGTGTGTATCACAGAGCCCGGAGAGACCAGACCGGCCCCACTGTGTGTGTATCACAGACCCCGGGGAGAGCAGACCGGCCCCACTGTGTGTATTACAGAACCTGGGGAGAGCAGACCGGCCCCAGTGTGTGTATCACAGACCCCGGGGAGAGCAGACCGGCCCCACTGTGTGTGTATCACAGACCCCGGGGGAGAGCAGACCGGCCCCACTGTGTGTATCACAGACCCCGGGGAGAGCAGACCGGCCCCACTGTGTGTATCACAGACCCCGGGGAGAGCAGACCGGCCCCACTGTGTGCGTATCACAGACCCCGGGGAGAGCAGACCGGCCCCACTGTGTGTGTATCACAGACCCCGGGGGAGAGCAGACCGGCCCCACTGTGTGTATCACAGACCCCGGGGAGAGCAGACCGGCCACACTGTGTGTATCACAGACCCCGGGGGAGAGAGCAGACCGGCCCAACTGTGTGTGTATCACAGACCCCGGGGGAGAGCAGACCGGCCCCACTGTGTGTGTATCACAGACCCCGGGGAGAGCAGACCGGCCTCACTGTGTGTGTATCACAGGCCCCGGGGGAGAGAGCAGACTGGCCCCCCAGTGTGTGTATCACAGACCCCGGGGAGAGAGCAGACCGGCCCCACTGTGTGTGTATCACAGACCCCGGTGAGAGCAGACCGGCCTCACTGTGTGTGTATCACAGACCCCGGGGGAGAGAGCAGACCGGCCCCACTGTGTGTGTATCACAGACCCCGGGGAGAGCAGACCGGCCTCACTGTGTCTGTATCACAGACCCCGGGGAGAGCAGACCGGCCTCACTGTGTCTGTATCACAGACCCCGGGGAGAGCAGACCGGCCTCACTGTGTCTGTATCACAGACCCCAGGGAGAGCAGACCGGCCCCAGTGTGTGTGTATCACAGACCCCGGGGAGAGCAGACCGGCCCCACTGTGTGTGTATCACAGACCCCGGGGCAGAGAGCAGACCGGCCTCACTGTGTGTGTATCACAGACCCCGGGGAGAGCAGACCGGCCCCACTGTGTGTGTATCACAGACCCCGGGGAGAGAGCAGACCGGCCCCACTGTGTGTGTATCACAGACCCCGGGGAGAGCAGACCGGCCCCACTGTGTGTGTATCACAGACCCCGGGGGAGAGCAGACCGGCCCCACTGTGTGTGTATCACAGACCCCGGGGCAGAGAGCAGACCGGCCCCACTGTGTGTGTATCACAGACCCCGGGGAGAGCAGACCGGCCCCACTGTGTGTGTATCACAGACCCCGGGGAGAGAGCAGACCGGCCCCACTGTGTGTGTATCACAGACCCCGGGGAGAGCAGACCGGCCCCACTGTGTGTGTATCACAGACCCCGGGGAGAGCAGACCGGCCCCACTGTGTGTGTATCACAGACCCCGGGGAGAGCAGACCGGCCCCACTGTGTGTGTATCACAGACCCCGGGGAGAGCAGACCGGCCCCACTGTGTGTGTATCACAGACCCCGGGGAGAGCAGACCGGCCCCACTGTGTGTGTATCACAGACCCCGGGGAGAGCAGACCAGCCCCACTGTGTTTGTATCACAGACCCCGGGGGAGAGAGCAGACCGGCCCCACTGTGTGTGTATCACAGACCCCGGGGAGAGCAGACCGGCCCCACTGTGTGTGTATCACAGACCCCGGGGGAGAGCAGACGGCCCCACTGTGTGTGTATCACAGACCCCGGGGAGAGCAGACCGGCCCCACTGTGTGTGTATCACAGACCCCGGGGAGAGCAGACCGGCCCCACTGTGTGTGTATCACAGACCCCGGGGAGAGCAGACCGGCCCCACTGTGTGTGTATCACAGACCCCGGGGAGAGCAGACCGGCCTCACTGTGTGTGTGTATCACAGACCCCGGTGAGAGCAGACCGGCCCCACTGTGTGTGTGTATCACAGACCCCGGTGAGAGCAGACCGGCCCCACTGTGTGTGTGTATCACAGACCCCGGTGAGAGCAGACCGGCCCCACTGTGTGTGTATCAGAGACCCCGGGGAGAGCAGACCGGCCCCACTGTGTGTGTATCACAGACCCCGGGGAGAGCAGACCGGCCCCACTGTGTCTGTATCACAGACCCCGGGGGAGAGAGCAGACCGGCCCCACTCTGTCTGTATCACAGACCCCGGGGAGAGCAGACCGGCCCCACTGTGTGTGTATCACAGACCCCGGGGAGAGCAGACCGGCCCCACTGTGTCTCTATCACAGACCCCGGGGAGAGCAGACCGGCCTCACTGTGTCTGTATCACAGACCCCAGGGGGAGAGCAGACCGGCCCCACTGTGTGTGTATCAGAGACCCCGGGGGAGAGAGCAGACCGGCCCCACTCTGTCTGTATCACAGACCCCGGGGAGAGCAGACCGGCCCCACTGTGTGTGTATTACAGACCCCAGGGGGAGAGCAGACCGGCCCCACTGTGTCTGTATCACAGACCCCGGGGAGAGCAGACCGGCCTCACTGTGTCTGTATCACAGACCCCGGGGAGAGCTGACCGGCTGTGATGAAATATATGTCTTCATCAGCCCCTGTGTTTTACCTGCATTGTATTGTGTGTACCGCCCCCTTTTCCCCTATTGTGTGCATTGGCTCCGCCCCTGTCTTTTGTCATATAAAGGTCTCAAGAGCTGTATGAGTCATTCTGCCAGACAAATCCGATGTGGAATGACATGCAATGTTCTTAGCGATTAAAGGCCTTCAGTTGAATCCTTTAACTTCTTGTCCTTGAGTTATTGATGGCACATCAATTTTAATCGCTAAAACACCAAGATGGATCGACTCCTGAAACCAGAGCGCTTGGATCTGGACCCCCATGCCACAGACGCAGCCACACAGTTCGGACACTGGTTCCAATGCTTCGAATTTTTCATCGAAACCTCAGCCACCGCCATAGCAGCCGCGACCGCCACCGGAGACGTGAAACTGGGAATCCTGCGAAACCGGGTGAGTCATCGGGTCTCCCCTCTCATCCGAGATGCCACCAGCTACGAGGATGCCTGCACCATTCTGAAGGCCCACTACGTGCGGCCAATAAACGAGGTGTACGCCAGGCATCTTCTGACTACTCGCACGCAGCGGCATGGTGAGTCACTAGAGGACTTCATGCTAAGCCTAAAAGTACTGGGCAGAGACTGTAACTGTAAGGCCGTGTCTGCCACCGTGTACACGGAGGAGCTGATCCAAGACTCCTTTATTGCGGGCCTCAGTTCAAATTACATTCGGCAGAAACTGTTTGAAAAGGAGGGACTGGACTTAAAACAGGCTATGGGCATAGCGCGATTGCTGGATATGGCCCAGAGGAACTCTGAATCCTGTTCCTCAGGCCACGCGGCCCACTCCGCCTCATGCGCGCCGTGGGGGCTGCCATCTTGGAAGCCATCTTCACCTCCCAGGTCTCAGGCCAGCCCAGCACCGTCGGAGCCCCAGCCTCCACCCAGGAGCCCCACTACTGCCGCGATGCATCGGGGCCCGAAATGCTACTTCTGCGGCCAGGACAAACACTCCAGGCATCTGAGCCCAGCGAAGGGCACCACCTGTTTTAAATGCGGGAAGAAAGGACATTTCAGTAAAGTCTGCAGAGGGAACCCCGCCTCCAACTCCGCCACCGCCGCGTGCGCGCCGTGGGGGCGGCCATCTTGGACACCATCTTGTCCACCCTCATGGAGTCCACCATCTTGTCCCGACTACACGGACCCCCAGGACCCACTGGTGGCCTCAATCACAGTGGATCAATCCAGGCCGCATCTGTTGTCTAGATCAATGATGGACATAGAGGTAAACGGGAACAAGGTTAAATGTTTGATTGACTGCGGGAGCACCGAAAGCTTTATTCATCCTAGCCTGGTAAAACGACTTTCACTAACGATAGTCCCTACACAGGGCAAAATCGCCATGGCTGATAAGACTCATACCTCAAAAATTACAGGTTTCTGCGCGGTTATGATGTCGGTAAAAGGCACTGATTACAGAGATTTTAAACTGTTGATAATGCCAGGTCTCTGTGTGAGCGTGATCTTGGGTCTGGACTTCCAGTGCCACCACCAAAGTATCATGCTTACCTACGGTGGGTCCCAGCCGCCCCTCACAGTGTGCGGTCTGGCTACCCTGAAGGTCAAGCTGCCCTCTCTGTTCGCCAACCTCGCACCCAACTGTCGACCCATAGCGACCAAGAGTAGGCGGTACAGCTGGGAGGACAGACGGTTCATTGCGTCTGAAGTAGAAAGACTCAAGCGGGAGGGTATCATCGAATGCAGTACCAGCCCGTGGCGCACCCAGGTAGTAGTAGTTAAGAGTAGCGAAAAGAAGCGGATGGTGATAGATTATAGCCAGACGGTTAATCTATACACCCAGCTAGACGCCTACCCTCTGCCCCGCATAGCGGATATGGTTAAGCAAATTGCGCAATACCGGGTGTTTTCCACCATCGACCTAAAATCGGCATACCACCAGCTCCCCATTAGGCCGGAGGACCGTCCATACACCGCCTTCGAGGCGAACGGACGCCTCTACCACTTCCTCAGAGTCCCCTTTGGGGTAACGAATGGGGTCTCGGTCTTCCAACGGGAGATGGACCGCATGGTCGATGAGAACCAGTTAACAGCCACCTACCCATACCTAGACAACGTCACCATCTGCGGCCACGACCAGCAAGACCACGACTTGAACCTCGCGAGATTTCTGAAAACCGCCCTCAGACTCAATCTCACCTACAACGAGGATAAGTGTGTCTTTAGCACCATGCGCCTCTGTATCCTGGGCTGTGTGGTGGAAAACGGGGAAATCGGTCCGTACCCGACCGATTGCGCCCCCTACGGGAGCTACCCCTACCAAACACTCCCAAGGCCCTGAAAAGGTGCCTGGGGTTTTTCTCCTATTACGCCCAATGGGTCCCCAATTATTCCAACAAGGCCCGTCCCCTCCTGAAATCAACGTCCTTCCCGCTCACGGCCGAGGCCCACGCCGCCTTCAACAGCATTAAACACGACATTGAGAAGGCCGCGCTGCGGGCAGTGGACGAAAACATCCCTTTCCAGGTCGAAAGCGATGCGTCCGACTTCGCTTTAGCAGCCACCCTCAACCAGGATGGGCGGCCCGTAGCCTTTTTCTCAAGAACCCTCCAAGGGCCCGAGATCAGGCACTCCTCGGTAGAGAAGGAGGCCCAGGCCATAGTGGAGGCAGTGCGGCACTGGAGGCACTACCTAGCCGGCAAACGCTTCACCCTGCTTACTGACCAGCGGTCGGTAGCCTTCATGTTTAACAACAAACAGAGGGGGAAGATCAAGAACGACAAAATTCTCAGGTGGCGGATCGAACTCTCCACGTTTGAGTACGACATAATATATAGGCCAGGGGCCCTCAACGAATCCCCCGACGCCCTATCACGAGGGATGTGTGCCAGCATCCAGGGGGACAGGCTACAGGGCCTCCACAATGGCCTCTGCCACCCGGGGGTCACCCAGCTATTTCACTTTATAAAATCCCGTAACCTGCCCTATTCCATCGAGGAGGTCCGGTCTATGACCAGGGACTGCCGCACCTGTGCGGAATGCAAGCCCCGTTTTTACAGGCCCGACCGAGCCCACCTGATCAAAGCTACACGGCCATTCGAGCGCCTGCGCTTAGATTTCAAGGGACCACTCCCTTCCACCGACCGCAATGTGTAGTTTCTCAACATTGTGGAGGAGTACTCCCGCTTCCCATTCGCCTACCCCTGCCCAGACATGACCAGTGCCACGGTCATCAAGTGTCTCGGCAGCCTATTTTGCACGTTCGGCATGCCGAACTACATCCACACTGACGGGGGCGTCGTTCATGAGCGACGAACTGCGCCAATACCTGCTGTTGAAGGGGATAGCCACGAGTCGGACCACTAGTTATAAGCCCCGGGGTAATGGGCAAGTGGAGAGGGAGAACGCGACGGTGTGGAAGGCGGTCACCTTAGCACTAAGGTCTAAAGGCCTCCCTACCTCCCGCTGGCAAGAGGTCCTCCCAGACGTACTCCACTCGATAAGGTCGCTACTGTGTACTGCTACTAACGCCACTCCTCATGAGAAGATGTTTGTTTTTCCCCGCAAATCAACCTCGGGAGTGTCCCTACCTTCGTGGCTCTCCACCCCAGGGACAGTCACATTACGGAAGCATGTGAGGGGCCACAAAACGGATCCCCTCGTGGAGGCAGTACACCTACTCCACGCAAACCCACAGTACGTGTACGTCAAGCACGCCGACGGGCTTGAGGACACCGTGTCCATAAAGGACCTCGCCTCGGCAGGAAGCGACGACGACCCATCCTCACCACACCCAGAAGAACCTCCACCATCCCCAGAGGTATCCTCACCACCCCCAGAAGTACCTGCAACACCCCCGGCACATGGGTATGCCCAGGATGGCACCATGGACTCCCAGTCGGAACCCAAGGTACTGTTGCGACGTTCAGGAAGGACTATCACACCCCCGGACAGACTAAATCTGTAGAAGGGGTGAATGTGATGAAATATATGTCTTCATCAGCCCCTGTGTTTCACCTGCATTGTATTGTGTGTACCGCCCCCTTTTCCCCTATTGTGTGTATTGGCTCCGCCCCTGTCTTTTGTCAGATAAAGGTCTCAAGAGCTGTATGAGTCATTCTGCCAGACGAATCCGATGTGGAATGACGTGCAATGTTCTTAGCGATTAAAAGCCTTCAGTTGAATCCTTTAACTTCTTGTCCTTGAGTTATTGATGGCACATCACCCAGCACCCCAGTGTGTGTGTATCACAGGCCCCGGGGAGAGCAGACCGGCCCCAGTGTGTGTGTATCACAGGCCCCGGGGAGAGCAGACCGGCCCCAGTGTGTGTGTATCACAGACGCCGGGGAGAGCAGACCGGCCTCACTGTGAGTGTATCACAGACCCCGGGGAGAGCAGACCGGCCCCAGTGTGTGTGTATCACAGACCCCGGGGAGAGCAGACTGGCCCCACTGTGTGTGTATCACAGGCCCCAGGGAGAGCAGACCGGCCCCAGTGTGTGTGTATCACAGACCCCGGGGAGAGCAGACCGGTCCCACTGTGTGTGTATCACAGGCCCCGGGGAGAGCAGACCGGCCCCAGTGTGTGTGTATCACAGGCCCCGGGGAGAGCAGACTGGCCCCAGTGTGTGTGTATCACAGGCCCCGGGGAGAGCAGACTGGCCCCACTGTGTCTGTATCACAGACCCCGGGGAGAGCAGACTGGCGCCACTGTGTCTGTATCACAGACCCCGGGGAGAGCAGACCGGCCCCAGTGTGTGTGTATCACAGGCCCCGGGGAGAGCAGACCGGCCCCAGTGTGTGTGTATCACAGGCCCCGGGGAGAGCAGACTGGCCCCACTGTGTCTGTATCACAGACCCCAGGGGGAGAGCAGACCGGCCCCAGTGTGTGTGTATCACAGGCCCCGGGGAGAGCAGACCAGCCCCAGTGTGTGTGCATCACAGGCCCCGGGGAGAGCAGGCCGGCCCCAGTGTGAGTGTATCACAGGCCCCGGGGAGAGCAGACCGGCCCCAGTGTGAGTGTATCACAGGCCCCGGGGAGAGCAGACCGGCCCCACTGTGTGTGTATCACAGACCCCAGAGGAGAGAGCAGACCGGCCCCACTGTGTCTGTATCACAGACCCCGGGGAGAGAGCAGACCGGCCCCACTGTGTGTGTATCACAGACCCCGGGGAGAGCAGACCGGCCCCAGTGTGTGTGTATCACAGACCCCGGGGAGAGAGCAGACCGGCCCCACTGTGTGTGTATCACAGACCCCGGGGAGAGCAGACCGGCCCCAATGTGTCTGTATCACAGACCCCGGGCGAGAGCAGACCGGCCTCACTGTGTGTGTATCACAGACCCCGGGGAGAGAGCAGACCGGCCCCACTGTGTGTGTATCACAGACCCCAGGGGAGAGCAGACCGGCCCCACTGTGTGTGTATCACAGACCCCGGGGAGAGCAGACCGGCCCCACTGTGTTTGTATCACAGACCCCGGGCGAGAGCAGACCGGCCTCACTGTGTGTGTATCACAGACCCCGGGGAGAGCAGACCGGCCCCAGTGTGTGTGTATCACAGACCCCGGGAAGAGCAGACCGGCCCCACTGTGTGTGTATCACAGACCCCGGGGAGAGCAGACCGGCCTCACTGTGTCTGTATCACAGACCCCGGGGAGAGCAGACTGGTCCCACTGTGTGTGTATCACAGAACCCGGGGAGAGTAGACTGGCCCCACTGTGTGTGCATCACAGACCCCGGGGAGAGCAGACCGGCCTCACTGTGTCTGTATCACAGACCCCGGGGAGAGCAGACCGGTCCCAGTGTGTGTGTATCACAGACCCCGGGGAGAGCAGACCGGTCCCACTGTGTGTGTTGTGATGAAATATATTCCATTCATCACTGCCTGTGACTGTGGTCGGTTTCAGTGTCATTTCCCTTCCCCCAGTCCTCATTGTATTATGTATTGGAATGTGCTGGAATGTGCTGTGTGTAGGGCTCCGCCCATACCTGGCCCCTTTTGTAAGCTGGCTCAGTGTGGCCTCAGCCTCCAGAAGGAAGACATCTCTCTCTTTTACGTGTTACTTTCTAAGTTAATAAAAGCCTTATTTTGTTTCGCTAACTTCGAGTCTCGGAACTTATTGAGGCACATCAATTTTATTAACTTATTTTTCAACACTATGGACCAACTCCTGAAACCCGAACGTTTGGATTTGTATCAACATGCTCCGGACGCATCAGCACGCTTCGGACACTGGTTTGAGTGTATGGAATTCTTCCTGGACAATTCCGCAGCCGTCAAAGACGCTACGGACGCTGCGAGGATGAGACTCGGAATTCTGCGGAATTGGGTAAGCCACCGGGTTTACCCCCTCATCCAAGACGCCGATACGTACCTGGCCGCCTGCAACATCTTAAAGGCGCATTACCAGCAGCCTACGAATGAGGTGTATGCTAGGCATCTACTCGCTACTCGCGCACAGCGACCTGGGGAATCGGTGGAGGAGTTCCTAAGCATCCTGAAAATGCTTGGCAAAGACTGTAAGTGCCGAGATGTAAAAGCCGCAGTGTACACCGACGAGCTTGTTCGCGATGCCTTTATCACAGGCCTCAGCTCCACTTACATCCGGCAAAGACTGCTGGAAAAAACAGGGTTGGACCTGAAACAGGCTGCGGACACCGCGCAGTCCCTGGATGTGGCCCAGAGAAACTCGGACGCCTACTCTTCAGCCCGCGCCATCCACGCTGCCACGTGCGCACCGAGGGCGCCGCCATCTTGGAAGGCATCTTCCCCGCCCGGCAGCCCGACACCGGCGGGGCCCAGCTCTCCCCCCAGAAGCCCTACGACAGCCGCGACGCGTCAGGGACCCAACTGCTACTTCTGCGGGCAGCCAAAGCACACCAGAAACCTGTGCCCGGCGAAAGGCACCACCTGCTTTAAGTGCGGTAAGAAGGGGCACTTCGGGAAGGTGTGCAGAGGGAACCCCGCCGGAAAACCAACCGCCGGAAAACCCGCAACCGGCGCGTGTGCGCCGTGGGAGCGGCCATCTTGGACGCCATCTTGCCCGACCTCGTGGGGTCCGCCATCTTATGAGCAGACAGCGTGGACGCCATCTTGTATCGATCAGGGCCCTACAGTGGCATCGGTCACAGTGGACCAGACCAGGCCGCACCCGCTATCCAAATCAATGGTGGACATCGAGGTAAACGGGTGCCGGGTTAAATGCTTAATTGACAGTGGAAGCACGGAGAGTTTTATCCACCCTGAACTGGCACAGCAACTCTCCCTAAAGGTGGTCCCTACTCAGGGTACCATCTCTATGGCTGATAAAACCCAGACATCGACCATTCTGGGTTACTGCACGGTACAATTGGGCGTTAACGGAACTGTATACGATAATTTTAAAGTGTTAATCATGAAGAACCTATGTGCGAGCGTGATCTTGGGCCTGGATTTCCAGTGCAACCACCAAAGCATCACGCTCAAGTATGGTGGGTCCCAGCCGCCCCTCACAGTGTGCGGTCTGGCTACCCTGAAGGTAAAGCCACCTTCGCTATTCGCGAACCTTACCCCTAACTGCTGGCCAATAGCGACCAAAAGCAGGAGGTACAGCTGGGAGGACAGGCGGTTTATCGCGACCGAGGTAGACAGGCTCCTGAAAGAGCGCATTATTGAACGCAGCAACAGCCCGTGGCGCGCCCAAGTGGTAGTGGTAAGGGGTAGCGAGAAGAAACGGATGGTGATCGACTATAGTCAAACGATCAACAGGTACACCCAACTGGACGCCTACCCGCTACCCCGCATATCAGAAATGGTGAACCAAATCGCCCAATACCGGGTGTTCTCCACCATTGACCTCAAGTCAGCGTACCACCAGCTCCCTATCAGACCAGAGGACTGCCCGTACACCGCCTTCGAGGCGAACGGACGCCTCTACCAATTCCTCAGAGTCCCCTTTGGGGTGACGAATGGGGTCTCGGTCTTTCAGAGGGAGATGGACCGCATGGTCGATGACCACCACTTGCAGGCAACCTTCCCCTACCTCGACAACGTCACCATCTGCGGCCACAATCAGCAGGATCACGACTCGAACCTCGAGAGGTTCCTGGAAGCCGCACAAAAACTCAACCTCACCTACAACGAGGACAAGTGCGCTTTCAACACCACGCGCCTCTGCATACTAGGCAGCGTGGTGGAGAATGGGGAAATCGGACCAGACCCCGACCGATTGCGCCCCCTACGGGAGCTGCCCCTGCCCAACACTCCCAAAGCCCTGAAAAGGTGCCTGGGGTTATTTTCTTATTATTCCCAATGGGTCCCCAACTACTCCGACAAAGCCCGCCCCCTCTTGAAAGCATCCTCTTTTCCGCTCTCTGCTGAGGCCCACGCCGCCTTCAAAAGCATTAAGCAGGATATTGAGCGGGCCACACTACAGGCAGTGGACGAGAACACTCCATTTCAAGTGGAAAGTGATGTGTCTGACTTCGCCTTGGCGGCCACCCTCAACCAGGCGGGGCGGCCCGTAGCTTTCTTCTCGAGGACCCTCCAAGGGCCCGAGATCAGACACTCCTCCGTGGAAAAGGAGGCCCAAGCCATCGTGGAGGCAGTGCGCCACTGGCGCCACTACCTAGCCGGCAAACGCTTCACCCTACTTACCGACCAGCGGTCGGTAGTGTTTATGTTCAACAATAAACAGAGGGGGAAGATTAAAAATGATAAGATTCTTAGGTGGCGGATCGAGCTCTCCACCTTCGAGTACGACATCATTTACCGGCCAGGGGCCCTTAACGAATCCCCTGACGCCCTCTCACGAGGGATGTGTGCCAGCGCCACCGGGGATCGGCTACAGACCCTCCACAACGACCTCTGCCACCCAGGGGTCACGCGGCTGTTCCACTTCATAAAGTCCCATAACTTACCCTACGCGATTGAGGAAGTTCGGTCTCTGACCAGGAACAGCCGCACTTGCGCTGAGTGCAAGCCTCGGTTCTACCGCCCAGATAGAGCCCACTTAATCAAAGCTACACGGCCCTTTGAGCGGCTCAGCTTAGATTTCAAGGGCCCCCTCCCGTCCGTCGACCGCAATGTTTACTTCCTGAACATTGTGGACGAATACTCCTGGTTCCCATTCGCCTTCCCCTGCCCAGACATGACCAGCGCCACGGTCATTAAATGCCTCAACAGCCTGTTCTGCCTGTTCGGTATGCCGAGCTACATCCATACGGATAGGGGGGCGTCCTTCATGAGTGAAGAGCTACGCCAGTACATGCTGTCCAAGGGGATCGCCACGAGCCATACCACCAGCTACAACCCCCGGGGTAACGGCCAGGTGGAGCGAGAGAACGGGACAGTGTGGAAAGCAGTCAGTCTAGCTCTAAGGACCAAGGGCCTCCCTATCTCCCGCTGGCAGGAAGTCCTCTCGGATGTGCTCCATTCGATACGGTCGCTATTGTGTACGGCCACTAATGCCACGCCTCATGAACGTATGTTTGTCTTTCCCCGGAAATCCACCTCAGGTGTATCCATGCCGTCATGGCTCTCCACCCCAGGTCCGGTACTCGTGCGAAGGCATGTGAGGGGCCACAAGACGGACCCTCTCGTGGAGCCAGTACACCTACTCCACGCCAACCCCCAATACGCATATGTCCGGCATGCCGACGGAAGGGAGGACACCGTGTCCATAAAAGACGTCGCCCCAGCCGGCATTGACAACAACCACGGCAATAGCAGCGACAACGATCACAGCAATTCTTACCCACCCACTACTCTTTTCAACGATCACAGCAACCCTTACCCACCCACTACTCTTTCATCACCCCCGGAAGAACATCGACCAACGGCACCCCCACCAACTACCTCTTCAACAACCCTGGTGGCACCCCCGGCAGAGACCCAGGAGGCTGCCGGGGACACCCAGCCGACACCCGCGGCACCACGTCGGTCGCAGAGGACTATCAAACCCCCGAACAGACTAAATCTATAGAAGGGGTGAATGTGATGAAATATATTCCATTCATCACTGCCTGTGACTGTGGTCGGTTTCAGTGTCATTTCCCTTTCCCCAGTCCTCATTGTATTATGTATTGGAATGTGCTGGAATGTGCTGTGTGTAGGGCTCCGCCCATACCTGGCCCCTTTGGTAAGCTGGCTCAGTGTGGCCTCAGCCTCCAGAAGGAAAACATCTCTCTCTTTTACGTGTTACTTTCTAAGTTAATAAAAGCCTTATTTTGTTTCGCTAACATCGAGTCTCGGAACTTATTGAGGCACATCATGTGTATCACAGACCCCGGGGAGAGCAGACCGGCCCCACTGTGTGTGTATCACAGACCCCGGGGAGAGCAGACCGGCCTCACTGTGTCTGTATCACAGACCCCGGGGAGAGCAGACCGGCCCCACTGTGTGTATCACAGACCCTGGGGAGAGAGCAGACCGGCCCCAGTGTGTCTGTATCACAGACCCCGGGGAGAGAGCAGACCGGCCCCACTGTGTCTGTATCACAGACCCCGGGGAGAGCAGACCGGCCTCACTGTGTGTGTATCACAGACCCCGGGGACAGCAAACCGGCCTCACTGTGTCTGTATCACAGACGCTGGGGAGAGCAGACCGGCCCCACTGCGTCTGTATCACAGACCCCGGGGAGAGCAGAACGGCCCCACTGTGTCTGTATCACAGACCCCGGACCGGCCCCACTGTGTCTGTATCACAGACCCCGGGGGAGAGCAGACTGGCCCCAGTGTGTCTGTATCACAGACCCCGGGGAGAGCAGGCCGGCCCCACTGTGTGTGTATCACAGACCCCGGGGAGAGCAGACCGGCCCCACTGTGTCTGTATCAGAGACCCCGGGGAGAGCAGACCGGCCCCACTGTGTGTGTATCACAGACCCCGGGGCAGAGAGAAGACCGGCCCCACTGTGTGTGTATCACAGACCCCGGGGAGAGAGCAGACCGGCCCCACTGTGTGTGTATCACAGACCCCGGGGAGAGCAGACCGGCCCCACTGTGTGTGTATCACAGACCCCGGGGAGAGCAGACCGGCCCCACTGTGTGTATCACAGACCCCGGGGGAGAGAGCAGACCGGCCCCACTGTGTGTGTATCACAGACCCCGGGGCAGAGAGCAGACCGGCCGCACTGTGTGTGTATCACAGACCCCGGGGCAGAGAGCAGACCGGCCCCACTGTGTGTGTATCACAGACCCCGGGGAGAGCAGACCGGCTCCACTGTGTGGGTATCACAGACCCCGGGGAGAGCAGACCGGCCCCACTGTGTGTGTATTACAGACCCCGGGGAGAGCAGACCGGCCCCACTGTCTCTGTATCACAGACCCCGGGGGAGAGCAGACCGGCCCCACTGTCTGTGTATCACAGACCCCGGGGCAGAGAGCAGACCGGCCCCACTGTGTGTGTATCACAGACCCCGGGGAGTGCAGACCGGCCCCACTGTGTCTGTATCACAGACCCCGGGGAGAGCAGACCGGCCCCACTGTGTCTGTATCACAGACCCCGGGGAGAGCAGACCGGCCCCACTGTGTCTGTATCACAGACCCCGGGGGAGAGAGCAGACCGGCCTCACTGTGTCTGTATCACAGACCCCGGGGGAGAGAGCAGACCGGCCCCACTGTGTCTGTATCACAGACCCCGGGGGGGAGAGCAGACCGGCCCCACTGTGTGTGTATCACAGACCCCGGGGAGAGCAGACCGGCCCCACTGTGTTTGTATCACAGACCCCGGGGGAGAGAGCAGACCGGCCCCACTGTGTCTGTATCACAGACCCCGGGGAGAGCAGACCGGCCCCACTGTGTGTGTATCACAGACCCCGGGGAGAGCAGACCGGCCCCACTGTGTGTGTATCACAGACCCCGGGGAGAGCAGACCGGCCCCACTGTGTGTGTATCACAGACCCCGGGGGAGAGAGCAGACCGGCCCCACTGTGTCTGTATCACAGACCCCGGGGAGAGCAGACCAGCCCCATTGTGTCTGTATCACAGACCCCGGGGAGAGCAGACCGGCCCCACTGTGTCTGTATCACAGACCCCGGGGGAGAGAGCAGACCGGCCCCACTGTGTGTGTATCACAGACCCCGGGGGAGAGAGCAGACCGGCCCCACTGTGTGTATCACAGACCCGGGGGAGAGCAGACCGGCCCCACTGTGTGTGTATCACAGACCCCGGGGAGAGCAGACCGGCCCCACTGTGTGTGTATCACAGACCCCGGGGGAGAGAGCAGACCGGCCCCACTGTGTCTGTATCACAGACCCCGGGGAGAGCAGACCGGCCCCACTGTGTCTGTATCACAGACCCCGGGGGAGAGAGCAGACCGGCCCCACTGTGTCTGTATTTTAGGGATAGATAACCAGATTGGATTGATTTCTGATGCTGGAAATTCTCCAGTTCTCATCATTTAATGAATTTTACAGTTAGAGTAAAGGGATATTTCACCACATTCTTCAACTGCTCTCTTGAACTTAGTCTGGGTCACAACTTAAATACAGGTGTTTGTGCAGCAACTCAGGAGCTGGAGCATAAATCCCATTTCTCGTATAAGGAAAGGTAGCGATACAGACCTATACTCCAAATCCCAAATTTGGATACAAGATAAAGATTGACCATAATGAACACATTTTAATGATAGCTGTTAACACAATTCATTTTATGTGTGCGTCAATGTTCCCTCTAACTTTTTTTTTCGTGCACAGTCCCTTTAAATGTGCTGCGCGTCCGTGTACGTGATATCGCTCCCAACGGCAGGAGCTGGTGAGCGGGCCTGCGCGGGAGATCGCGATTGGTGCACAGCCGCTCACCTTAGGGCGAACATTGGTGTGCGGCCCTCAACAGCTCACCAAAACTTGTTAAGTGGCTGTCCAGTACAAATAATTGCCCACCCCTGTTCGACTGCTTCATCGGTGTCCAAATTGGGGTGCCACAATAAAACTGGGCCCCACATATTTAGGAAAACATTCTTATCCTCATTTAATACAAAATGCTGTAATTTCTTTAGAACATGTGATTTTCTTCAGAAGAAAGTGTGGACTCCATGTATCTCATCCAATGTGGTCTGTAATTTTGACTCTGTGGGTAATTTCCACTTTCCCTAGTTGACAGATGTGACTGCCCAGATGATTAGATTCTGCCTATGAACAAATGATTTGGGTTAATTAGTCTCTCCCATGATAAATGGACATAAAGGAGTTAATTTCCCGAGTATGTGCTGGTGGCAGGGAAGCTCACGTGCTGCCAGCGCATGTCGGAAAGTCAACGGGCACGATGCCCGCTACGCTTTCTGACAGCCACTAGTGGTGAGGGAGGTTCCCTACTGTCGGCGTATACTCAGAATATGACCCCAGAGCCCCAGAATTAAGTGCCATTGAGTCACTAGATCGCTCTCTAGATACTGTGTACTTGTGATAGTGGGGGAAGGTGTTACTGGGTGCTAGCCCTATATTGTGAGTTTATTTTTCAATCGAGAAACCTAGGTGAAGGTTCAGGGTGCAGGATAAGAGGAGAGAAGATGAGGTAAACCAAGAGCCACTAGTTAAGTGATACCAAGCATGGGTTTTTAAAGTCTTTGGATTGAATATTTATTATAACGTCACATCACACTTAATATCTCTATCATGCCTTAAGGGTTAAAAAATCTTTAATTACAGAAAAAGAAAAGGGTTTGGCAGCCCTGAATAAGCCTGGAGGAGGATTTGGCAGGGCTTCAGAATATATTTGCAATTGCAATCATTTAATCTGACCCTTCAGTTGAACATAAAAAAACAAATCTCACAGATGAGCAATAATTTAAGGGTTGCTTAAGCCCATATCATTCTAATTTATCAGATTTGCTCTCTGAGTCCATTTTCACACCATAACTAGTTATTTCCCCTTATGCATAATGAATGAGTTGAAAATCCCATTTAAACTGCTTCATCAGTTGCTGTAAAATGGAGGGATAGAATACAAATCAAAGAGGGTGTTGCTGTATCAGATCTGTATCTGGAGCACTGGCTGCAGTTCCGATCACCTGGTCATAGGAAGGATATTATTGTTCCTGAAAAGACACAGCAATGAACAGTGAAGACAATTTCAGGCATTAAGTTACAAGACTAGGTTAAGGGAAATTAGCCTTTTAATCTTAGAGTAAACTTTGAGATGATCTAAATGAATATTTCAAGATTACAAAGTGAATTGATAAAGTTAACCAGGATGATTTGTTGATTGGTTTATTATGGTGTGGGGTTTGAATGGAAAACAAGTTTTAAAAACTAGGGCTTAGAAATTTGATTAGGCCCGAAAACAGACGGTGTCAAGGGTCAGCACTATTTGCCTGCGCATGTTGAAAGTGGTCCAGGCAGCACGCAAAATTCGTGCTGCCTGCTCATTATAATGATTGCAGCGCTGATCTCAGCGCTAAATACGCTGCTGATTGGCTTAAAGTTCAATGGGGGGCCAATATCAGGTGCAGTCTAATGGCCAATAATGTTAGGCCTAGGCTCTCTCCACTACTTAAAGGGGAGGTGCTTTGATGCAGCAGCACCTCATTGTCATTGCAGACTGAAGCTATGACACAGCAACAACAACCCAGAGAGAGAGAGCGAGCCAGAAGGTTTTCGGATGCTGCACTCGAGGCCTTGGTCATGGCAGTTGAGAGAAGACAGGGTGTCCTGTTTCCGCAGGGTGGCAGAAACCCATCAAAGGCCTCTGGCAGGAGATAGCTACCTACATCACCACCAACAGTGGCGTGCCAAGGACCTGGATCCAGTGCCGAAAGAAGTTTAATGACCTCACATGGCAGGTCAAGGTGACTGAAGGCTTCAGCAAATGCCATATCCCATCATCTGTGTCACTAGCCTCAGACACTGCTCAATGCACCAAACCCCCATCACTCACCTACCAACAATCTCTACCTGTCACCATTCATACCTCACAATCATGGATCACTTCACTCTCACAACCTTACCACTGCTGCAACACTCACACCCACATCTCACACCTTGCACACATTGACAGCTATTCAACTATGACAGGCCCATCACCCAAACACATTGCACCACACTCACTGACACACTTCCCTTTCTCTTGCAGACTGCCCGAAGCAGTGGCAGACTGGAGGCGGCCAAGCCGTTGTACAGGCCTTGAGTCAACTGGAGGAGTCCATGCTCGACATCATTGGAGGGGTAGAAACCATGGCTGTGGCTGTGGCAATGGGGGAAGTTGAGGCCCTTGCTGAGAATGATGGTATGGTCATTCCTAATCCTTCTTCTCACATCCCACTTTCCCCTCATCCCACAATCTCTTCTCACTTACAAGCTGCTGATGCTGTATGTATGGATATCTTGCTCTCCCCACCCCCCCCCCCCCCTCACTGCAACCCAACTCTTGTGCTGTCTGCTTTTAGATACCCAAGAACTGTCAGCAGGCCAGCCTGTCCCTCAAGCTATAGAGGAGAGTGCAGAAGAAGAAGACACATCGGCATTGCATCTGACACTCGCAGACACTGGCTCAGAAACTGGCACTGCGCGGAATATAGAGGGTAGTATAGAGGTGGGATCTGCACATGTTGAGGCCCCAGGCATGAGTGGGCTGCAGCAAGGCCAGGGGGAAAGGGTAGCTCGGGGGCCAGCTCCCCGGAGGGCGAGTTCTGTTCCACAGGACTCAGATGATGACCTCGATGGGGCGGCCTTCAGAAGAAGGGTGATGGGCATAAACACAGAAATGCTAGGTGCAATGCAAGCCTGCCAGAGAGCCTCTTGGAAATGATGGATAACTCCAGGAGCGACCTTGTGGACCCAACCTTGATGCTGCATGTGATGGATGATGTTGTGGCTTCCATTGCAGCACAGGCGGAAGAGACCCAACGTCTCAGTGCTGCAGTGGAAACACAGACTGCTCTCCTGCAGGCTCAGCTTGCTGCCACGCAAGCTCAGACTGCTGCCATCGTGGCTGGGTTTACCAGTGTTGAAAGGGGCTTGCAGGGTGTCTCAGCAGGCCAGCAATCTGTGCTGCAACAGATTGCTAGGAATGCTGAGGTGCCACTCCAGGGGAGTGGCAGTGAATCTGTGGAGCAACAACCTGCTGTCCTCTCTCAGGATGAAATCATTCCTACTCCCATCACTGCCACTCCACCAGTGCCCTTGCCGCTGCCTGTCAGCCAGCCAGCCTGCCAGACTGCTGCAGCCCATGCCGAGTTGGTGCAGTCTACAGCTGGGCCTTCTAGGTCCGCAGCTGGTCGAGGTCGTCCTGCAAGGCCATCTGTTGTCTCCCCCACGGAAACTCGGCAGCCTTCCACCAGCCATAATGCAGCCACTGGGGGAGCACTGCGTAGGAGCACTAGAGTAGGAAAGGCACACGAACAACAGGCTCTAAGGGATTGCACAATGGTGATTAGTTCATCTTGGAATGTTAATTGAATACTGAGAAATTTATGAATTTTGTTTGGAACGTGTGTTTTGTGGGGCTCTCATTTCAGCTTTGTGCCCAGGAGGATGCTGTGAAGGTCCATGACAGTGATGGTATGATGTTGATATAGTGAGCAACCTAGATCTGGGATTTCATTCACTCGAATTGGAGTCTGACAAGGCGTTCACGGACAGCCTGTCTGGAATGGGGATTTGCTGCCTGACTCCTCTCTTCCTCCTTCTCCTCCTCCTTCTCCACCTCCTCCCCCTCCTCCTGAATGGTCCCACAATCCCTGGTGGCATGGGCTGCGCCCTCATGATGGCTAGGTTGTGAAGCATGCAGCAGACCACCACGAAATGGAACACCCGCTCCGGCGAGTACCGGAGGGCTCCTGCCGCGCAGTCAAGGCAGCGGAACCATTGCTTTAGCACCCCAATGCTCAATGATGTTCCTCGTGGCAGCATGGCTGTCCTTATATGAGTGCTGGGCACGAGTGGTGGGGTTGCAGAGGGGAGTCATCATCCAGGTGCAGAGCGGATAGCCCTTGTTACCAAGCAGCCAACC
The DNA here is from genome assembly GCF_052327205.1 of Somniosus microcephalus. Taxonomy (NCBI): domain Eukaryota; kingdom Metazoa; phylum Chordata; class Chondrichthyes; order Squaliformes; family Somniosidae; genus Somniosus; species Somniosus microcephalus. Next base: position 298,675,748 of record NC_140989.1, on the reverse strand, counting down.
TTGGGTTTGTGGTGGTGGCTGGAAGATTGCTGACACACCGGACAGACACAGGATGAAGGCAGACGACACAAAGCTGGGTGGGCATGTGTTTTGGGAGGAGGATGCCGAGAAACTCCAGTATGATTTGGACAGGTTGGGTGATTGGGCAGAAGCATGGCAGATGCAGTATAATGTGGATAAATGCGAGGTTATCCACTTTGGTGGCAAAAACAGGAAGGCAGATTATTATCTGAATGGCAATAGATTGGGAGAAGGGGAAATGCAACAAGACCTGGCTGTCCTTGTGCAGCAGTCGCTGAAGGCAAGCATGCAGGTGCAGCAGGCAGTTAAGAAGGCTAATGGTATGTTGGCCTTTGTAGCGAGAGGGTTCGTGTACAGGAACAAGGATGTCTTGCTGCAGTTGTACAGGGCCTTTGTGAGACCACACCTTGAGTATTGTGTGCAGTTTTGGTCGCCTTATCTGAGGAAGGATGTTCTTGCCGTGGAGGGAGTGCAGCGAAGATTCACCGGACTGATACCTGGGATGGCAGGAATGACGTATGAGGAGAGATTGGGTCGATTGGGCTTATACTCGCTGGAGTTTAGAAGAATGAGAGGGGATCGCATTGAAACTTATAAAATTCTAACAGGACTAGACAGACTAGATGCAGGAAGGATGTTCCCGATGGCCGGGGAGTCCAGAACCAGGGGTCACAGTCTAAGGATAAGGGGTAAGCCATTTAGGACAGAGATGAGGAGGAATTTCTTCACCCAGAGAGTGATGAACCGGTGGAATTCTCTACCACAGAAGGCAGTTGAGGCCAATTCATTAAATATATTCAAGAAGGAGTTAGATATATTTTTTAAGGCTAAAGGGATCAAGGGATATGGGGAGAAGGCAGGGACAGGGTACTGAATTTGGATGATCAGCCAGGATCTCATTGAATGGCGGAGCAGGCTCGAGGGGCCGAATGGCCTACTCCTGCTCCTATCTTCTATGTTTCTATCATGACTGCTGCAAGGGTAGCAGGCATTGACCTTTAGGATGCACTGGGCATGGTCGCACAGCAACTGCACATTAAGTGAGTGGTAGCCTTTGCGGTTATGGAACTTCTCAAGATTGGTATGCAGTGCCCGCAAAGCCACGTGTGTACAATCGACAGCGCCCTGCACCATGGGGAAGCCCGCTATCCTGGCAAAGCCACATCCACACTCCTCAGAGAGAAGACAATGTAGTCCCTTTTCCTGGTGTAGGGAGCCTCCGTGACCTCCCGGATGCAGCGATAGATGACAAACTGGGAGATGTTAGCTCTGTCTCCTGCTGAAGACTCGTAGGATCCGCTGGCAAAGAAATTGAGGGCTACTGGGAGAGCTGTGGTCACCCTACTCTGGGGCTGCAGGTCTGGTTGCAGGAGGTGGCAGAGTTCCGTGACCATCTTATTGATGAAGTGGAGTATCCTAATACACTGCCCCTGGCTTAAGTGCAGGTAGGAGAAGTGCTCTCTGAAGTCCCTAGGTGGGTAAGGCCTACTGATGAGAGCCCTCCTGTTCCCCCCCACCCCCACCCCGCGAGCATCTTTTCCACTTCTTCGCTGCCTCCGCTCCATCTCCCTATCATCCTCGAGCGTGAGGGGGACTGCAAGTAGATCTCCCATGACTGGAAGCAAGTGGTGTGAGCAGAAGCCTTTAAATGAGAAGCAAGGCGTTCTCCACTTGCAGCAACACTCCCTGTGACCTCAGCAACTTTAAACAACTTTAGAAAGCTCCAAATGGTTGCATAAACTTAGACAGAGGCAGTAGAACTGAAAAAGCATGTCAGCTGCAAGTTGTTGACGATCCCTTTAAATAGTGCTGCTGGGGCCTCCTGCCTGCTGCTGAACACTTGGTCAGCTGGTCGTGATTTAGAGGACGTTACATGGAGTGGCACCTCAAATTGCAGATCGTGTGTCAAATCAGCGTTGCACACTCATTGATGTCACGATCTGCCTAATCTAAATATCTGGAGCAAGCTACTGACCTCCCCAAAATTGCGGCCGCCGTGGGACCTGCCAGAAGTGGGCGGAAGCGAGTCGGCTGCCATTTTTTCATTGAAACCGGCCTCAACGACTGGCCCTAAAACCCTGAATTTTGCGGCCATAGTCTGTTTTAATTCTGACACTGACTAATTGAATCTTGTGCTCCATTGGACATACCGCTTGATAATCTCCAGAGACATTGATTAATCAGAATGACTGTGAGCTTAGCTACACATCCTATGTTGTACTCTTTTAAAGCCTGTTCTACTATTTGGAAACAGTGGGATTGAGTGCTCAGAGAGCAAATCTGATAACTGCACACTGCACACACAATACTTATCTTGAAATTTAATTTTACATCAGCTTTGCTGGTTATGTCCCTAAGCGTGGTATTACTCCACTTCATATTCTGTTGTTATTTCAATCAAAGTCAATTGATCAATTTCCTATCGCTACTATAATTGTAATGTACTCAGAGGGGGGATCTGACGGTAGACACGTCTGTTCTGTGTGATACTTATCAGATTACGCCTCATCGGTGCATCTAGCAACCTTGAGCTGTTAGTCAGCCTAGCGAGCAAAAGGTGTGGATGTTTCCATTGTTATTGGTCGGCAAAAAAGATCTGATTAACCAACATTTCCAGCGATGGCCAAGTGTTATCTAAAGTAGTATAATGACGAATGGCTAGTGTTGTGGATAATAACTCACGTTAACCTGTTGATGGATGATATTTCTAATGTATTGTTACCAGTGGATGCAGAGTAGCCGGTGTTGATGTTACATATCAAAGATTGATAGTCGCTATAGTTGGGGCAGCTAGAGTCCAAGTTTGAGTGACTGTTAGATCCGTGGTTCAGTGGATAAATAATTACACGGACGCTGTACATAAACAAATAACAGGTCTTTACTGGAGGAGGGCAATCTCTAGACTGGAGTACAGAGGCATGCGCACAGCTTATATACCGGTGTGGTTACTGCCGGTACTACAGGAGCTGTAAAAAGTAGTTCTGACTTAAAGCACATACACTACAATTCCTCCCTTTTTAGATTAATAATACCCCCTTAATATTCAAATAACAATTACATTTTTACATGTACATTCAATAACAAAAGTCCATTTATAGATTCAGTCTTTGGGGCGGCTTCCTGACCCTTTCGGGATAGCACCTTTCCGGAGGTTCTTGTTCTTGGTGCAGAGGCGATTCTGACCCCCTTTCATCGGGTAGTTCGTCGGGTTCCACTGCTACTGGGTCTGAAGTAGATACTACCGGTATGTCGGGTTCATCCCCAGGTACTCGAGACATGGGGTTGACGCATTCCTGTGATGCTAAGATCTGATCGACGTGGCGTCTCACAATGTTCTCCCCGACATCCACTGTGTACATTAATGGCCCCTGCCTTGTACATATTGTTCCGGGTTGCCACTTCTCTGTTCGATAGTCCCGGGCCAAGACTGGTTGCCCTACATTGAAGCTCCTTGTCGGCTTCTCGTTGATGTGCTGGAATTGTTTGTCCTCAACATTTCTTCGCACATTTGGTCTGAGCAAGTCCAGACGAGATCTCAACCTTCGGTTAAAGAACATCATGGCCGGGGTCTGGTTGGTAACTGCATGTGTCGCGTTTCAGTAGGCTAATAAGAAATTGTCCATCTTATGCTGTAGTGGAATTTCCTCGTCGTGCATGGCCTTTATCGCCTTCTTAAAGGTTTGTACGAACCTCTCAGCCAACCCATTGGTGGCTGGATGATACGGGGCGGATGTGTAATGCCTCACCCCATTCCTTTTCATGAATTTTTGGAACTCATTGGACACAAACTGTGGTCCATTATCAGAGCAGATCTGCTCGGGCAACCCGTTTCTGGCAAATATGGTCCATAGGACTGCAATCGTTTTCTCTGTAGTGGTTGAAGACATCTTTATCACCTCAGGCCACTTTGAGTGAGCATCCACTGCTATCAAGAACATTGAGTCCATGAATGGACCAGCGAAATCAATGTGCTCCCGTTGCCATGGAGAGGAGGGCCACTCCCATGGGTGTAGAGGGGCATGTGGTGGTGCATTTTGGACCTTCTGGCATCCTAAGCAGCTCTTAATTAGGTCTTCGATTTGTTGATCAATTCCCGGCCACCACACATAAGCCCTAGCTAGGCTTTTCATTTTCACTCCCCCCAGATGACCTTCATGTAGCTCATTTAGCACTCTCTCCCTTAACTTGGGTGGAATCACCACTCTGGATCCACACATCACTGTCCCCTGGCATACTGACAGCTGTTCTCTTCTGGATGAGAATGTTGGCAACAGTGAGTTGCCATGTGTTGGCCATCCCCTCACCGTCAATTCATATACCCGTGACAGCGTTGGATCATTGCGGGTCTCCTTCTCTATATCCGCGTTTGTTACTGGCAATCGTTCAATTATCGACGAATAAAATATCTCGATAGGGTCCACTGCTGGTGCTTCCTCCACAGTAGGCAGTGGCAGGCGCGATAGCCCATCAGCGTTCCCATGCTGTCTCGTGCCTTTATATTCTATTTCATATTGATTCGCCCCTAGAAACAGGGACCATATTTGTAACCGCTGTGCAGTCATTACTGGCACGCCCTTCTTAGGATTAAAGATGGAGACAAGTGGTTGGTGGTCAGTCAGCAAGGTGAACTTCTGTCCATGCAGATAGTGGTTGAATTTTCTTACTCCCCATACTAGGCTGAGGGCCTCCCTGTCAATCTGGGCGTAGTTGCGCTCGGCTGAGGTTAGTGACCGAGACGCAAAGGCTACTGGCCTCTCCAAACCGTCCGGGAATTTGTGCGACAGCACCGCTCCAATGCCGTAGGGTGATGCATCACATGCCAAACGAATCGGTAGTGCTGGGTTGAAATTGGCCAACACCTCTTTTGATGTGATCAATTCTTTACACTTCTGGAAAGCTCGTCTACGTTCGCCATCCCACTTCCATGGTACCCCTGTTTGCAGTAGGGTGTTCAGCGGGTGTAATACCGTAGACAAATTTGGTAAGAACTTGTGGTAGTAGTTTACCAGCCCGAGGAACGACCTCAGTTGTGACACATTTTCCGGTGCTGGAGCCTTGACTACTGCCTCTATCTTGTCAGGGGACTTATGTAACCCCTCTTCATCGATGACGTGGCCGCAATTCGAGATCTGTTTCTGGAAAAACTCGCACTTGTGGCGATTAGCTCATAGCCTATATTCCTTTAATCTGGCGAGCACCTTCTCCAAGTTAGCGAGGTGATCACCGTCATTTTCGCCCGTGACCAAGATGTCGTCCAAATAACACTGGGTCCCTGGAATCCCTTGCAGGACCTGATCCATCGCCCTTTGCCAGATAGCCGGAGCCGAGGCTACTCCAAACACCAGCCGGTTGTATTGATAGAGACCTTTATGGGTGTTGATCGTAAGGTAATGTTTCGAAGCTTCTTCTACCTCCATTTGGAAGTACGCCTGGGCTAGATCAATTTTTGTGAAGCGTTTACCACCAGATAGCGAGGCGAAAATATCCTCAATTCGTGGAAGCGGATATTGCACTGTGTGAAGGACTGGGATTACTGTCACCTTAAAATCCCCACAGATGCGAACCTTCTTTGGTTCCCCAGGCGTATTACTCAACGACCTCTTCATTACAGGAACGATGGGTGTAGCCCACTCGCTCCAGTCCACTTTGGACAGTACTCCTGAACGTTCCAACCCTTCCAGCTCTGCTTCAACCGCTGGTCTGATCGCATAAGGCACTGGTCTGGCCTTCAGAAACTTTGGGCTTGCATTATCCTCTATTTTAATTGTTGCTGTTATTCCTTTTAGTGTTCCTAGTCCCTCCTGGAACACTTCTTTTGCATCAGTTAGCATTTTTGACAGTCGTCCAGGTGTGACGTCGTCATCCTTTTTGGCCTCCACCTTCAGTGCCTGTATGGAATGCCAATCTAAATGTATCTTCTGGATCCATTCACGTCCAAGCAGTGGTGGTCCTCCATTTGGCAATACATATATATCCATTTTAGGTATTTCCTGACCTTTATATGTCACTTTCACCCTTATCTTTCCTTTGGGGTAAACTTTTTGCCCCGTATACGTCTTCAAGACAATCTCTGTAGCTTTCAAGGGTATGTGTGAAAATAGCCGCTTGTAGTCTCTTTGATTTATGACTGTTAGAGCTGACCCTGTGTCCAATTCCATTTCCACTTGGACTCCGTCTATCTTGAGTGTAACCTAGATAATCTGGTGATCCTCCATTTCGGTTACATTATGTAGTTTCAGACAACCCAGCTCCTTGCTTCCGGAGTCTGTGTCACTTTTCTGTTCGTCTGAACCACTGTCCATCACCTGGTGTACCTTTTTGTACTTCTCCTGTGGAGATTTCTTACTGTTGGTTTTCTTCCCAGACCTGCAGACTCTTGCTATGTGTCCTGCTTTCCCACACTGTCTGCACACTTGGTCCTTGAACCAACAATCTTTCTGGTCATGTGTTGTTCTGCCGCAGCGATAGCACTTCCCTGTTCCATAGGTCATTTCGTTGGTGCCATATTCTTGCGGTCTCCATTGTATCTCTGCAGCGCCCCTTGCGGCTGCTTCGTGTGATACTGCCATACTGAAAGCTTTGTCCAGCATAAGGTCCTTTTCTGATAGAAGCCGTTTCTGGGTTCCTTCACTTTGTAGCCCACACACAAACTTGTCCCTTAACGTGTCTGCTAGTCCCGCTCCAAACTGGCAGTATTTCGATAGCTTGTGCAGTTCCGTTAGGTACTCAGCATTGCTTTTGTCTTTGTGTTGGTTCCTTTTATGGAACTTAAATCGTTCTGCTATCAGCAGCGGTGTGGGGTTTAAGTGGTCCTGTAGGATTTCTACTATGCTTTCAAAATTCTTGTTTACCGGCTTCTCTGGGGTTATTAGATTTCGCAGTAACCCATAAGTTTTTGCACCCATGGAATTTAACAGAACCAGTGCTTTATTAGCATCTGGCACTTCATTCGCCCTGCAGTACACCTCAATACGTTCCACATATGTCGCCTAATCTTCGACTTCATTGTCGAATGTAGAGATACTGCCACTCTTCGGCATCCTTGGTTGTGCGTTAACTATCACCAATGGCGCCTCCCGCGCTTCCCCTTCTTCTCCGCTGGCACAAAATGGCATCTCCCGCGCTTTCCTTCCTTCCCGCGCTCGCCCGTCTTCTCCGCTGCGGCTTCGCAAAATGGCGTCTCCCACGCTCTTCCTGCTTCTCCACGGCTCAATGGCGCCTCCCGCGCTCTCCCTGCTTCTCCGCGGCTCAATGGCGTCTCCCGCGCTCTCCCTGCTTCTCCGCGGCTCAATGGCGTCTCCCCTTGCTTCGCCCCGCGGACCCTGATCAGCCCGTGATCCCTGGCTGTGCTCTGCGTGTTCTTCTCTTGATATTTGTCGACGCCACTCAGCCTATAACCCGGCTGTTTCTTACCCTCTCTCTCTCCAGTTTTGCAGTATTTTTCCTCAACGCTGCTCAGTGATCAACCCCCGGCTGCGCCCTGCTCTCTTCACCCTTTTTCTTATCCCGTCGACGCTGCCCGGCTCTCTCTCTCTGCCGTCGGTCGGCTCCAGCCGCCGCTGCTCGGGAAGGGTCTGCTCTGGACCTGTCGTCGGTCTCTTACTGCTCGTTGTGTCTGGGGAACCAAGCCCGGCTCTCCACAGCCTCCCCAGTGAAGTTGGATCTCTGCCTGACTGCTGGGCGGTTGCTCGCGGTCGATGCCCCTGTTCCTGGACTCGACTATTTTATTTATTTTTTGTTTAATGTTGCAGGTAGATTCGCATCAACACTCGTCGCCACTGTTAGATCCGTGGTTCAGTGGATAAATAATTACACGGATGCTGTACATAAACAAATAACAGGTCTTTACTGGAGGAGGGCAATCTCTAGACTGGAGTACAGAGGCATGCGCCCAGCTTATATACCGATGTGGTTACTGCCGGTACTACAGTATACAGGAGCTGTAAAAAGTAGTTCTGACTTAAAGCACATACACTACAGTGACCATACAGTGTTAGTGGTGTGGCAGAACAAAGAGATTCCAAGCTTTGTAGGCAGACTAACTGTCCTACCTGACAGTTGCTCTTTACGACTTGATACGATGGATGGATCAAGTGTCAAACTCTTCGAGTTAAACCTAACGTGTTGGAAAATTTAGTTCAGATTTAGACAGCACTACAACAGCCTTCCTCCAACTTACCAAAATAATTCCACCAGCCTCAAAATAACTGAACGCTCGTCCTTGTTTTGATTTTTTGATCTTCAATCAAGATTCAGAATTGCTGGGGCTGGTTTTAATTGCGACCACCTAGTGTAAAGGGGCAGTACTGGCTCGACTATGTTGTCGGGCCCCTTTACCACCTTGTGCTCCAGCTGCCACCATCTTAGTAGGGCCCTTTCAATGGGCGGCTGAGCACTTGCCCGTTTCAATGAGAGGCCATTTTTAATCTGCCAATTGGGATCCTGAATAGTACATTGGATCCCGATTGTAATTTTGAGGTACAAATTGGGAGGAATGTGCCTTGCATGCTCCATCCATTTGTACTGGCCTTGAGTTGTCTAACTTAAAAGGGACCACTGGAAGCTGTTCAAAAAAACGGCACATCTTTTAGTTTTGTGGGGCCAGAAGGAGCAGCAATGCCTCCTGCCTCCCCCCCCTCCCCCCACCCCATAGACCTGGACTTCCTGCCTTCCCCAACAGAAGGGCTCCATCGCAGACCACTGGGTCCATGCAAATGCAGCCAGGGCTTGAAAATGGCTCAAGCCTCAGCACAGCAACAATGGGTGGGCAGCATGTGCACTCCATCAACCGGCTTTGCAACAAGCTTTAAAATCAGCCCCGCTATCTTTAGTCAGTAAAGGACATGTGTGCTTCTGCATATTGTGCATTCTGTTCCTTAGTCCTCAGTCATCTGCTTCTAGGTTAGACTCTCCTGAATGCATCTAACTACATTACATTCTTCACCTCTGCCACAGCCTCTGCTGCCAACAACTTGTCTTCACTTCTGGCACCAACATCTATCTATCAGGCATCTATGTAAATAGCTTGACTCTTTGGGGTTGATTTACACTTAACGTAATTGGCGTTAATGGGGTCAGTAACCTTACTGGCCTGTTAACACGACGATCGGCCAGCTATAACTTTCAAGGGGCTTACCACCGGGTGGCGGAAGTGTTTTGGGTGGGAGGTCCTTTTTTAATATCCAAATTGGTGTCCTATGATCTATATCGGAGCCCAATTGCTAATTCATGATAGAACTGGTCGATGCGGGCACTTTGCAGACTCCGACCAATTCCACTGCTGACAGGGCCAAAGAGGTTATGGAAATGTAAGTTTTAAATTATTCTATGTGGAGCCAGGATTGCTCCGCCAGTCCGCACAAAAACACTGCGACTTGCCCACGGCCTGGGCTCGCCCCCCTTGACCTCAACACCCTCCACCAGAACCTACCTGTAGCAGCAGCATGAATCCCAGCCGGCCGATATTCCTGTAGTTCAAAACTGCTGAGCTGCCTCCACATGCTTGGTCGGATTGATACAAGGCCCGGGCCTCAAAATCACATCATCATCCTCACCATGGTAACGGGCAGCCAGTTGCCGCACAACGCTGGTCCGCCGTCCAAAAGTTAAAATCTATTCCTTTTGTCTTTAAATTGCCCTAGAAAATATCCTCTGTAATGCCTCAGCTTGACAGTGTAATTCTTGTACATTTAGAACAGTTCTAAAAATTATGAGGTAAACCTTTTGAGTAAGTGCATCATAGAAATTATTTTGAATCGTAATGGTAATAGGATTGGAATGCACCAGCAGATTCAGTTTGTGACTTTATGAACTGGAAGTGTACAGATTCTTCTACCTCAGGGCTTGGTTTGTGTCATCCTTGTTTCACCAAGGACTAGTTAATATTGTGCCTTGTTTGATATCAACAGGTTAAAGTGGCACCGGGTAATAGAGCCATGACCTGAACAATATTTGTATTCTGGCTGCTCACTTTGCAAGCAGAGCTTGATGTCTATATTGCAAGTCTAGGGTCTTCCCTTAGATATTCTCTTGGGCACAGTGGTGCTCGTCACTCCTGTAAACCGTCTGTTTTGCATTAAGGGTGTGCCTGTATTACCCATTAATTATAGGTTAACATAATCCAGAATGTAATAATAGTCTTCCCTTGTGATCAGACCTGGATACTTCTGTCTTTTGCACGTATGGCTCTTTAATCTCTCCAGAGCGGCCCGATCTTCCACCCCACTTCGCTGGTGAGCTGCCTGTTACTGTCCGCAGCTCACCTCATGGAAATGAGGCCCGATGCCCAATATTGAGGGCGCCTGAATTTCTAGGCCATTGTTTGAAAGTACCTCTTTTTCCAAATCCTTTCTGTGGAAAATTGGTCAAAAGATTCCAAAATGTGACACTCCTGCATCTAATTAGGATTCTGCATCCCCTGCTGCCCTTTGGGACACTGGTGGGCACAGCTCTCGTGAGTTTAAAGAAAAAGCATTTTGATTGAGATTTTGTCTTGTCTGACCTTTGGAGACCACTGATAGGTCAGCTCTCCTGAATAATTCAAAAATATATTAAAGGTGCAGATGAAAGGAATACAGTAAACTGAATTCACCTTGTGTTGTGCAGATGTGTTCCAAATATTCCCTTTACCTTTGATATTCAAAGGCATTCTAATTTCATGCAATGGTGTCATCAATGCCATGGGCAAACACGGGAGGGGATTTACAATGTTTCTCAGCTGATTTGAATACTTCTATCTTTGCCCATAATAATATATACATTATAGAAGGTTAGCCTCAAAGCAAGTGATGTCAGCCAGTCATCAATACTTTTCTACAGATTAGAAACCTTTTTATTATTTTTGCACATAAAGGCCGAATGAGACTTTCAATTTCCATAAATTCAGCTGAAATTTATGTACTCAGTTACGTGGAAACTGTAAAAAAAAAAGTATTGGAAGTATGATGAATTTTGGTGAAATTTCAACCTGATTTTTACAGTGCTGGATAAGCGATTTCTAACGAAGTTCCACTTTATTTTCATACAATAGTTTAATATTCTTAGTCAAAAGCACACGTTTAAGCAGTAAGTCATTTTAAACATTCAGTGCCGTTGCTGGTGGGACTGAAAAAAAAATTAAAATTTAAGATCAAATATTCCAGATGGCAGTTTAAGCACAAATATAAAAATTGGTGTATTATTATAATAAACCTTTGGTGCAGCAGAAATTAAACAATCATTCTATTATACTTTTTATAATAATGGGATTATCCTGACTCATTCATTGGTTCTTGCAGTTACATTACATTGCTGTTCAGTTAATAGCAGCAATAATGGTGAAAAATCAGTGTTTTAACTAATGGTGATAAATAGACCAAAGCCAAATAGGCCTCGAATCATTATTTAATTAACAATTTCACTTTTTAGTTAAGTACGTATGCTGTAGATGTTATGGGAGAGATGACGATACTATCAAATGGGCCTCATCTTTTTGTGCCTCTGTGATAGCATCAAATATTTTCATTTCAAGCAAGATAGGTGGTAGATGTAACTTTACGAGTTAGTGCTCACAGCATGGAGCGTTGCATAACAGGAGCACATATCAGGATTTCGGGTGCCCCAATAATATGCTCTGACTTTTTACAACAGCAGCGTGCTGGAAAACGAACCTGCTGCTTCATTAAGCATAGTGGAGGGTTTTGACTTCTCTAATCTTAGTTACTGGAAGTTTCCAAACCTACTTATTATAAGTCTACCTCCTAGTGCTTTGCTGAAGGATAACATGCACGAGGCTGCGGTTCTCATGCTTAGAGTTGGGGAATGTTGTGTGCAGTGATAGCTCGGAGGACCTGAAAAAGTAGAGAGAATATCTTACTAATGAAGTAACTAATACAAAGAAATGCACCTACTTCGGGTGCCCGTGGTAACCATGTGAAAGAACAGAACATAGCTGTCCAATCCAAACAACATCCATTTCCCTGCACAAGAATACATTTTAAAAGGGCACTGTCTGGCAAACATTTTTTTTGTCTATAAACCCATCTGGTAATGACACAAATTATTTTTGAAACCTAGCACTGCATTACTTGTATATGATGTCTTGTAACAAAAACATGCAGTTCTTCTGGTTCTCTCTAAGAAACATTTACAAATCCTTTTTTTTCCTGAAGGCAATGCACTGTTAAAATGATTTCTTCATGTCAACTCTGGCGATGTAGAGGCAATTGTCATTATACTTATGGAGCACAGTTTACTGGACCATAAGTTATGGCTTTTCTGTGTAAGATTGCTATATTTGTGCTGGATTTGGAACTGCCTTCATTGTGAACTTCCATCCACTTGAAACTGAATTGAAACTGTAGTCACCCTTCTTTGAACTCTAATGTCTTTATAAATGATTACTTCCCCTCTTGTGCTTTCCTTGTCTCATTCCTCATACAATATTTGAATAAGAATGTAATCTGTTGCTTATATTTTAAAGTTACCTTTTCTTGCTTTGCCTGGAACTCCATTTGCTATGAACCATTACCCAACATGAGGGTTGATTGGCAGTTGGCTCCCAGGCTTCTGCAGAAGCTGTTTTGCCACTTCTAGGATACATCCAAGAACAACCTGGGTAATTAATGCTCTGATTTTTCCCCTTGTTTCCTGTAGAGAAATACGCACCATCAGTTTTGTGACAGAATTAAAAATAAATTCTACCTGACTATCATAAACAGTCATGTTGTACAGATTTGAGGGTAAGTTCTGTATATGAGTCACAACGTAGTGAGTTACAACACCTTGAATTTACTACAGTATTCTAAAATAGAAAGCTATTAAGGTGCACTGGTTCTCCAGCGAGTGCATGGTATCTATTTTTGCTCATAAGGCTAAGTGAAAGATGAACTCCTGCACCATTTGCCTCCATCCCTTCATGCTGTGAAAGCATTATTCTAACATCAACTAAGATTATATAGTTAAACAGGAGGAGAAAAAAAACATTCAAACACAAAAATAGGAAGAGATGGAGCTATATAAATATAAAAAACATTGTTTATTCATATCAAGGTCTTTGGATAATTATATATGCATAGCTTTCCTTGGTTTCATTGTGCAACAGTTGTTGGGTAGGGCACAGTGCTTCAAGTAGATTGAAAGCACCTTGTCAACAGCCTTGCACGCTTCCTCTGTTTCCTTTTTGGGCTTATTGGATTTTAATTTTCTGAAATCTGTCATTATTTATCCCTTTTTTGCCATTGGACTTAAGTTAGGATGAAGGGCAAAGGAAATTGTGCTTTTTTTAAAAAAAAGCGATTTTGCGGTGACCTAATCGATGTTTCCAGATTATGAACAGGACTTGATCCAAGGAAACTTCTGACATGACAAATGGTTCAAATCCCAAGGGGCACAAATTGAAAATTAGAAAATTGGAGTAAGAAGAAAAGTGGAATGTAGTTTTATCACTCAAAGTGCACTAAATTTCTGGTCCATGGAAGCACATAGTGTTACTTCCAGATAAGAGACAATTAGATACATTTCTGGAGCGAGAAGGGATTGGGGAATGTGAGAAGATGAGTAGGTTAAGTTGACTTATCAAAGAGGAACAGATTTGTTTCCATCGGGTTTAGTGCTGGGCCAAATTGCCTTTTTCTGTTTCTAAAAATAATACATGTTCTTATTCCATATCTCTTAGTCATTCAGTTTATGAAATGGTGGTACATTGGCAGAAGGAATGATTGAGGGAGTATTGTTGACAAGAAGTGGTGTTTTATCAGATAATGCATCAGATTAACAAGTCTCTAGATCATACCTTACTAAGTCCTGGTGCACTAGATAACCACTATTGTTCTACCATACAGCAGTCTTCAGTCAAAACCCCTTTACATCACAGCTTACATTTTTGACCTAATTACCATTTTTAAACACTCATTAAAGTTAATTTCAGTAACTAGTCAGAGAAAATTTAGTTTCTTGGGGCACAATTAATATGCGGTGCCATGTTAATCTGTGATGCATCTTCAAAATTCTCTTGCATTGCACCGCCTAATTAAAAACATAGTTGTACACCTCAGGATGACAGCTTAGGTGTCTGAATATTCACTTGGAAAAATCTGGTCCACTCACTCATGGGGTAAAGAATGAAGGCGAATCTGGAATTAGCTGCTATATTTTTGGATCTACTTTAAAGTACTCTTTTACTCAAAGTAGCAGCTTTTTGCTCCAATAATTATTTTAACCAAAATCTCTAATATTAAAGCTGGATTATACTAAAGTGGCTTTGTGTAAAAGATTAGGCACAGCATTTATTATCCTGCCCATATGGAGCTCCTGTTTATTCAGCGGGATGAGGATTGTAACAGATTTCAAACATTTTAACTGTGGTATGTAGGTGATGGCAGGAACCATGCAGCACAGTACATGCTGTTACTCGGGAGATGGTGCTTCCTAATTGTGATGCCAGATCCATGTATTAAAAGACGCAGCTGTTTAGTTCCCAATGTGTGTCTGTTTGTAATCAAAATGTTCTCAGTCATGAGATTTCTGGCAATGTTCAAACCTGGACTACACAATCTTGTAAATTCTAGAAGATATAGTGGATGTAGATATTAGTTAAGCCTGCTGTTACTTTATTGAAATGACAGTTGAGACAATTTAAAAATGCTAAGAGGGCACAAACGTTCGAGTAGAACATTTGGTAACAGCATTATGTGAAACTGTAGACATTGGGTGAAGATTATCACTGTGCGTTCAGTGTAGCAAAAATCATGACGCTGTTTTTATAAATGCATGGTGAGGTGAGAGTGACTGGCCTTGACATCAAGGCTGCATTTGACCGAGTGTGGCATCAAGGAGCCCTAGTAAAATTGAAGTCAATGGGAATCGGGGGGAAAACCCTCCACTGGCTGGAGTCATACCTAGCACAAAGGAAGATGGTTGTGGTGGTTGAAGGTCATTCATCACAGCCCCAGGACATTGCTGCAGGAGTTCCTCAGGGCAGTGTCCTAGGCCCAACCATCTTCCGCTGCTTCATCAATGACCTTCCCTCCAACATAAGGTCAGAAATGGGGATGTTCGCTGATGACTGCACAGTGTTCAGCGCCATTCACAACTCCTCAGATAATGAAGCAGTCCATGCCCGCATGCAACATGACCTGGACGACATTCAGGCTTGGGCTGATAAGCAGCAGGTAACATTTGTGCCACAGAAGTGCCAGGCAATGACTATCTCCAACAAGTGAGAGTCTAACCACCTCCCCTTGACATTCAATGGCAGTACCGTCATCAAATCCCCCACCATCAACATCCTGGAGGTCACCATTGACCAGAAACTCAACTGGACCAGCCACATAAATACTGTGGCAACAAGAGCAAGTCAGAGGCTAGGTGTTCTGCGGCGAGTGTCTCACCTCCTGACTCCCAAAAGCCTTTCTACCATCTACAAGGCACAAGTAAGGAGTGTGATGGAATACTCTCCACTTGCCTGGATGAGTGCAGCTCCAACAACACTCAAGAAGCTCGACACCATCCAGGACAAAGCAGCGGGCTTGATTGGCACCCCATCCACCACCTTAAACATTCACTCCCTCCACCACCGGTGTACCGTGGCTGCAGTGTGTGCCACGAGCTAATAAGTTTAGAGGGAGTAAGATAGATAAGCTAAATACGTGGCTTGAGCAGTGGTGCAAGGGAGAGGGATTTAAATTCTTGAGGCATTGGAACCAGTTCTTGGGGAGGAGTGACCTGTACCAAGGGGACGGTCTACACCTGAACTGTGAGGGAGCCGATGTCCTTGGGGTAATATTTTCTAGGGCGGTTCGGGAGGATTTAAACTAATTTGGCAGGGGGATGGGAACCTAGGTAGTGGAAAAGAGGGAAGTCATATGAAGTTAGAAATAGATGGTAGAAAGGTGAGAAGCAATAAGCAAAGGAGAGAAACACAAAGGGCCAAACTAATTCATAATGAGTGTGAGAAAAAAGCAAGCCTGAAGGCTTTGTATCTTAATGCTAGAAGCATTAGGAACAAGGTGGATGAATTAGTTGTGGAAATAGAGGTAAACAAGTATGATTTGATTGGGATTACAGAAACGTGGCTGCAGGGTGGGCAAGGCTGGGAACTTAACATCCAGGGATATACAATATTTAGGAAGGATCGGCAAAAAGGTAGGGGAGGTGGGGTAGCATTGCTGGTAAAGGAGGGGATTAATGCAATGGAAAGGAAGGATATTAACTCGGATGAAACGGAATCTGTATGGGTAGAAATGAGAAATAGCAAGGGGAGGAAAACGTTAGTGGGTGTGATATATAGGCCTCCAAATAGTAATATGGAGGTGAGGGAAGGCATAAAAAGGGAAATTAGAGAAGCGTGCGATAAGAGCACAGCTGTCATCATGGGTGACTTTAATTTACATATTGATTGGACTACCCAAATTAGTAAAAATTCTGAGGAGGAGGAATTCCTGGAATGTTTTCGGGACGGTTATCTGGACCAATATGTCGAGGAGCCGACTCGAGATCAGGCCATTTTAGACTGGGTATTGTGCAATGAGAAGGGACTTATCAGTAATCTTCTTGTACGAGGCCCCTTGGGTCAGAGCGATCATAATATGATCGAGCTCTCAGTCGAGATGGAGAGTGAGGAAATTGAATCAGAGACTAAGGTCCAGAACTTAAATAAAGGGAATTACGAGGGTATGAGACGGGAATTGGGTAAGATTGATTGGGTGGTGTTTCTGGGGGGATTGACAGTGGATAGACAATGGCAAGCATTCAAAGATAGAATGGAAGAATTCCAGAACATGTTTATACCGGTTTGGCATAAAAATAAACCTAAAAAGGTGACTCAACCGTGGATAACGAGGGAAATTAGGGACAGCATAAAATCAAAAAAAAGGGCATATCAACTGGCAAAAAAAAGCACCAGACCGGAAGATTGGGGGCAGTACAGGATACAGCAAAAGAGGACAAAGGGATTAATCAGGAAGGGGAAAATAGAATACGAAAGTAAACTTGCAGCAAACATAAAGACAGACTGCAAAAGCTTTTATCGGTATATCAGGAGGAAAAGACTGGTAAAATCCCAAGTCGGTCCCTTGCAGTCCGATTCGGGAGAATATATAATGGAGAATAAGGAAATGGCAGACCAATTAAACTCATACTTTGGTTCTGTATTCACAAAGGAGGACACAAATAACCTCCCAGGAATATCGGCAAACATAGGGACTAATGAGAGGGAGGAGCTGACAGAAATTAGTATCTCTAGGGATATGGTGTTGGGTAAGTTGAGGGGACTGAAGGCCGACAAATCCCCGGGGCCTGATAAACTACATCCTAGGGTACTTAAGGAGGTGGCCCTGGAGATAGCAGATGCTCTAAGGATCATCTTCCGGAACTCCATTGACTCGGGAACAGTACCCGTGGATTGGAGGGTAGCTAATGTTACCCCAATATTTAAAAAGGGGGGTAGAGAGAAAGCAGGGAATTATAGACCAGTAAGCCTTACATCGGTTGTGGGCAAAATGCTAGAGTCCATTATTAAGGATAAAATAGCGGAGCACTTGACAAATGGGGAAAGGATCGGACAGAGTCAACATGGATTTACAAAGGGTAAATCGTGTTTGACTAATCTGCTGGAATTTTTTGAGGAAGTAACTGGTAAAATAGATGGGGGAGAGCCAGTGGATGTGGTGTACCTTGACTTCCAGAAAGCCTTCGATAAGGTTCCACACAAAAGATTATCATGCAAAATTAAGGCTCATGGGATTGGGGGCAAAGTATTAACGTGGATAGAGAACTGGCTGGCGGATAGAAAACAGAGAGTTGGAATAAACGGCTCGTTTTCGGAGTGGCAGGCAGTGACCAGCGGGGTGCCGCAAGGATCTGTCCTGGGACCCCAGCTGTTCACAATATATATAAATGATCTGGATCAGGGAATTGGATGCAATATTTCCAAATTCGCTGACGACACTAAACTAGGAGGAGGGGTGGGCTCTGATGAGGATGTCAGGAGGCTACAGTGCGATTTGGACAGGTTGGGGGAATGGGCGGATACGTGGCAGATGCACTATAATGTGGATAAATGCGAGGTTATCCACTTTGGGGGTAAAAACAGGAGGGTGGATTATTATCTAAATGGCAATAGATTGGGAGATGGGGAAGTGCAGAGGGACCTGGGTGTTCTTGTGCACCAGTCACTGAAGGAGAGCATGCAGGTGCAACAGGCGATTAAGAAGGCAAATGGTATGTTGGCCTTCATATCAAGGGGGTTCGAGTATAGGAATAGGGATACCTTACTACAGCTGTACAAGGTGCTGGTGAGACCGCATCTGGAGTATTGTGTACAGTTTTGGTCGCCCCATCTGCGGAAGGATGTTCTTGCCATGGAAAGAGTGCAGCGTCGATTCACCAGGCTGATACCTGGAATGGCGGGAATGACCTACGAGGAGAGATTGAATAGTTTGGGCTTGTACTCACTGGAGTTTAGAAGATTGAGAGGGGATCTCATCGAAACATATAAAATTATGGCAGGCCTGGACAGGCTGAATTCAGAGAGAATGTTTCCAATGGCAGGGGAGCACAGAACCAGGGGCCACAGTCTAAAAATAGCGGGCAAATCATTTAAAACAGAGATGAGGAAGAATTTCTTCACTCAAAGAGTGGTGAGCCTGTGGAATTCCCTGCCACAGAGGGCTGTGAAGGCTAATTCAATAAATATTTTCAAGAGAGAATTGGATATATTTCTGAAGGCTAAGGGGATTAAGGGTTACGGAGAAAAGGCGGGGACGGGGTACTGAACTGGTAAGATCAGCTATGATCTCAGACGAAGATCAGCCATGATCTCATTGAATGGCGGAGCAGGCTCGAAGGGCCGAATGGCCTACTCCTGTTCCTATCTCTATGTTTCTATGTTTCTATCTACAAGATGCACTGCAGCAATTCGCCAAGGCTTCTTCAACAGCACCTCCCAAACCCGCATCCTCTTCCATGGGAACACCACCACATCCAAGTTCCCTTCCAAGTCGCACACCATCCTGACTTAGAAATATATCGCCGATCCTTCATCATCGCTGGGTCAAAATCCTGGAACTCCCTACCTAACAGCACTGTGGGAGTACCTTCACCACACGGACTGCAGCGGTTCAAGAAGGTGGCTCACCACCACCTTCTTGAGGGCAATTAGGGATGGGCAATAAATGCCAGCGATGCCCACATCCCATAAATGAATAAAAAAAATTATGATTTTACTAAACCTAGAGGGCAGAGGAAATCTTTTCCTTTTGTGTAGTGATCTGAGTCTTTGCAGGAGACTTTACAGTGGTAAGCCCTATTAAGAAACGTCTCCCAGTCCTAGCACCTGGTGTGGCTTTGAAACCTTTTCTCCCTTGGTCCCACGAGTTGCAAGGTCGGTTGCTTGCAAATTGATCTCAGTGGATTTCCTCTGCATATGCCTGATATGAGATGTTGAACTACAACTATATGACGCTCATCACCCCATTCTCAAGGTCAACTAGGGATGGGCAATAAATGCTGGCCTTGCCAGCGACGCCCACATCCCGTGAAAGAATTTTTAAAAAGCAGTGTATAACTGCTTGGGTATAATTGTTCTTGGGATGGATGGTAGGAGCAGGAATATTCCTCCCAGCACCACAAGTAAATCATGGGCTTCCCCTGCCGTGCTCTCGTGCCCCCACCCTTGACCTGATTGTTGCAGGACAGCCTGGCAGCCAATTCTGCCACTTACCTGCTATCAGCAGAATGGGTGGGAAGGTAGCTGGCAGGATTCAAATGATGCCTGGGAGTTAAAATACCCCAGCCTCATTATTTGAAGTAGCGGGTGAATTTCTAACTCACACCACTACTCACCCACCAAAATCAGTCCAACAGTTAAAATCGGGGCCTTGAGTTCAACACTGTATGGATGCAGGGAGGTGGATGAGCTTATTGACCAACATATTTGGAACTCGGAATGAAACAGGGAAGGTCAGACTGTAGTACCAATTGTATTGTGTAAGGTTAGCTCATTGTAGATTAAATTTTATGGTGGCCATTAAAGCAATCTAAACAATTCAAGCATTTTGTACATTTATTGGCTCTTAATTTGTGGTCAGCGGTGATGGGCACTGACCTCGAAGAAAGCTGCCACAGAAATTTTGCAATCTCTGTGACGAAAACTTTAGGTTTCTCGACGTGTATTTGATTGTAGAGCTGTCAATAGGGGATTCCTAGCACGATGCAGCCGTGACGTCATCAAGCTGTCTAAACAGCCAATCACATTGAAGAATTCTCACAGACAAACCAGGAAATGAAAAGTACTGATTATCTGTAATTTTTAAAAATGCTACAGAGAGTGAAATAAAGATTGGGACATACACATGGGCTTAAGGTAGAATCTGAAATATCATGAACAAACTTCAAAAAAAAACTTTTTATTTTTTTAAAATCTAGTAATTTTTACAGAGTGACTGCTGCCAACTAATCGAAAGCTGCCAGAAGCTGCGCGGAAGCATTCTGCGCATAAATGTCAACTTTCATTAATCCAATAGAAACACCAATTCAGCATAAGCCGATAGAAACACCAATTCAAATTTTAATTTTATTTTCGGCAGCGCATAACTTAACTTTCTCTCTCGGCTCAGTTTGGCAGCGGCGATCTCTTTTTTTCCCCACCCCCTCCCTCTTGGTAATATTTAACAGGAAACCATCATCAGCCATGTCTATTATTACTTAAATTTAAAGCTCGTTGAATGCTGATTGTTGACAAACTCTAGGAGCTTTCGCTTCTCAGCTACAGGTGAGGAACCCAGAGCCGAACCGGACCCCACCATAAAATCACCACATTGGTGACCAGAAACGTTAGAAATGACTGGAAACCGCGAGTATCTGTACTTATAATAAACACAAAGATGATTTATTTCACGAACAAGCCACATTAATATATCGGAGTGACTGCTGCCTACGAAGTCCGGAAAGAACAACCAAGAAACCATTGGAACTGCGCATGCGCAATGACTTTGTCGTTGGCAGTAGTTGCGTCCTAATTTTTATCATCATAGAGAAATTTGACATTCCACAAATATAAAAATTAGTTTTTCAGGGCCAGTATGGTTGTTTATCAGTCAATACGCTGTTAAAACCCCAGTTACACCTATTCCAGCAAGGCTTAACATTTAATGGGGTGTGTAACAGCGATATTAGCGTGGAAAAGCTCAAGTTTCGTCAGTTCCACTGATTTCACTGATCGCCAACTATGGGGGAGGGTGTCCACAGAGCAGCCAGTGTCGGAGCAGTGAATGACTGACCGCAACTTCAGGATTTCCATGTTTGGATGTGCATGCGCTAAATCCTGACATTACGGTCAGTTTCAGAGGGGTAATGACGGCGAACACTGACAGTTTCACTGTCATTACCCACCGCAAAATCCAGGCCAGTCTGTTTGAATGACACATATCATGAAATTAGAAGATAATCTTTCTGAAACAAGAGTAAATATTGTTGTTAATAATGTCAGGAACTGAGCATATTCACTATTCAGGCAAGTTGCCATGGTAATGAATAAGTTTCTCCTCAATCCCATTGGCTATGTCCTCTGATTCAGTGCTGAGCTGATATGAGTGAATAACGATTGGATGAGTTTTGCACTTATAAAAAAAATTATAAGATTAACTGCGGTTGTAAAGTGCCCAGGAAAAAGGCTGCAGTGGTTCTGACCCTGACATTATTCAGGCAGATCAATGTAAAGTGTATGATGGTGGTGGAATTTGAAATTTTAATTGAACAAGATTCTCAAATGAATTTTTCTCCTCTTGCACATTTGCTATTTAGAATTCAAATTGAAACTGTTGCCATCAGGGAACTAATCTCTGGCTCATAGCAGTCACTCAAATCATAAAAAGGTGCTCTACATTTTAATACAGAACAAATCTATTAGTTTGAATTTCAGTGCTATATTGTGTCTTCAGGTAGTTGATGATGGAGTTAATACGAAGTGGTATTACTGGCTTCCCAGTGACTGAAACTTTGAGTCCTATCATTTACAGTGAACATTTATTGCCTCAGCACCCAACATGGCAATAGTGACAATCTTAACACGGTGGCCTATAAATTTGGCCGCACATTCCTGCTCCTCCGGGCCCTACAAAGGAAAAGAAAAAACTTATCTTTTCCAGCTTCTTTTTCTTCCCGGCAGGTCTTGACTGACTGGCGAGGAAGCTGCGAGGAAGACCCAACATATATCTGTAAAGAAAGATCCTGCTAACTTTGGGCGGGTGTCCTTGCTGCCTGCTCAGTAGAACAAGTTATAATTCCCAACTGTCAAATCCTGGTGGCTTTCCAGTGGGTAATTAACCTGGGTGATTAACCATGCTGCCAGGTGGGTAGGGTTAAAATCACCCCCTAGTTGTTGGTGAATAGCAACATTTTAGAAGGACAGTTAGTTGGTCAGAATAACTTATTTATCATTATGCTCTTACTTTTTCTGTCCTATTCTTTCTTTCAATCCTGGGATACATTTCAGCACCTCACCCATCAGGCCATTGTTGTGTGAGCCTGGACAATTGGTTTTAGCAGGACATCTGATTGTGCAGGACATCATAGCTGAGCCCAGTCTTTTCTTCACGTCCACATACATGCATTTGCAAGCAGGGGTGTCTGATTGGTGATCAAGAAAGTCCTGAGTGAGAAACGATTACTTGGCCCATCGAACCCACTCTATCCACAGTCCATGTGTGATCATTCCACCATAGACCTCCCCTCTGCTCAAGAAATAACAAGTTCCTTACCCTGCATCTCTGAGGGGGAGGAAGGAAGGTCAAGCAATTCTATTAGGATTGCCATAACCCTCATGTTGGTTGACTTTTATTTGCCCATGAAGACCAATTGTGGCCACCATTGACCTGGCTGAAATCAGATAACGCTCAGTACAAATCAGAGATAAAAGCTCTAGATCTTAATGGAGCAAGGAAGAAAATTGGAAAGAAAAACATGACTTGTGTGTTTAGATAGCATAAAGTGAGGTTAGAGCATGCAGAAGAAAAGTATCATACTTCATTGCTTCTGGTAAAAGTATGTCTTCGGTTGCTTTGTGTAGTGTTCTGTATCTTTTTGGGACAAGTTGTTTTATTGCTTGTCCTGCCACTTATCCTGCCAATTCAAGTACTTGACAATCTTTGGGTGATGGGGGTTATATTTTGTAGGGCAAACGCTGCTTTAATCTTGTTTCTTCCATCCTGCACTGCTCCACTTCCTTCGCCACCATTAAAATTGCAAACAAGAGAATGCCCAATGGGATCACTAAATCAAATCACTAAAAGCCAGTGCACAGGTACAAAAATCAATCAAAAAGGCTAGTGGAATATTGGCCTTTATCTCAAGGAGGCTGGAATAGAAATGGGAGGAAGTTATGCTTCAGTTGTATAAAGCCTAGGCCAGACCCCACCTGGAGTAATGCATTTAGTTTTGGACGCCGAACCTCAGGAAAGATATTAGCTTTGGAGGGGGAACCGCGCAGTTTCACCAGAATTACACCAGTGCTTAAAGGGTTAAATTATGAGGACAGGTTATATAAACTTGGCTTGTATTCCCTTGATTACAGAAGGTTGATTTAATTGAGGTGTTTAAAATGATTCAATAGGATACATAAAGGAGAAACTATTTCCTCTGGTTCCTCACATGTGCATCCTAATGCGGAAATCCTGAAGTTGCGGTCAGTCATTCACTGCTCCGACACTGGCTGCGCTGTGCCTCCCCCACCACACCACCCCCCCCCCAACACAACCTCGCCTCATTGCCAACAACCAAGGTAATCTGTGAAATCAGGGAAACTGACGAAAACATCGGCTCTTCCGCGGTAATACCGCTGTTAAATACTCCATTAAAAGTCAGACTATTTGGATTAGGTGTAACTGGGGTTTTAACAGTGTATTGACTACTGAAGAAATGTTAGGGACCTGAAAAACAAATTTTAATTTTGTGGAATGTCAAATTTATCCATTTTAATATAAAAAAAATTAAAAATTAGTTAATCTTTATTTCAGGTTTACCTTTTCCCCATGTGAGAGCCCCAATCTTTGTTTTGCTCCCTAATATTTTTTAAAAGTTAGAATCAAAGGATCTTACTCACTTCCTGGTTCTCAGCCTGAGAATTCTGCATTGTGATTGGCTGCTTAGACAACTTGTTGACGTCACAGCAGCTCGCACTTTGGGATTCCCATTAACTTACATTGATTTCAGCTGCACCTCGGAAAAGTTGAACTTCTCGCCACAGAGAACGCAAGCTTTTTGTGGGAAGTTTACTTCAGGGCCAGCGGCAAACGCCTTTGCCTTGCCACTGACCGCAAATTACGGGCCGTTGGTATTGAGGCCTCATTTAAAACTTGCAATTGGGAAATTGATGGCCAATTCTGGCACCTTTTGATGAAGATCCGACCGGAAAATTAAAGGTGCCATTGATTGGTTAAGCCAAATCTCCAACCAATGTCCCTTTTCTCCCATTTATCAAGTGGAACCAATTGGAAAGCTACCCTTGAGTATTAGCAAGCTGTTTACTTTGGGAGCCATAATTGAGTCAACTCCAGTCCTCACCTGACATCCATACCTATGCACCTAACAGTAGGTGCCACTGAACAATGATTAGAGGCAGGAATAGAGTTTAAGCAACATCTTCATCTGGAATAGTAAACAATCTCAACATAAAACACCCTCCTCTGTACTTGGTTATTTGTAGCATTCCTTTAAAAACTACAAAGTTATTCATTCATATTTTTTCACAGTGTGGTTCAGAGAAACATTAAAGGGGGGAGAAATTTGGTTGGTTAGCGCCTCCGGGGGGCGCTAATGACTTACCGCTCGGGTGCGGCGATGTTAGCACCGCCGACAAAATTCACCTGCCAGTTTGCACTAACCACTACCGCCACGATCTCCTGCGCCCGGAGATTGTGACGTCATCCGGCCGCGCATCGCCCCGGACCGGAAATTCATTTTCGCCCCCGGCCTCAGTGCCTGCCATTAGGAACGAGAGGTAGAGGAGGAGGTTTTCAGTCGGCTGGGAGCTGCAGGAGCGCTATTTAAAGGCGTGCACTTCCTGGTTTTTTTTGTCAGCAAACAATGCTGCCTTGTCACTTTGACAGAAAGCAGACAGGCGTTTTCACCCATTTGAGGTTTTCCTGCTTGAAGGAGTTTTGCTCCTGACAGAAATTTATCAGGTTCATTTGTCTTACTTTTGATACTGCTACATTTCCAACACTTAATGGGGGCTGTACTGGCATGGGATCTTGCCCTGCAGCTTCAAAGTCGGAGGCAGAGAGAAAGATTGGAAAACGTGGCCAGAGGGAGGAGGGCCAACTGGGCTCTCAACAGGAGGCCTTACCCTCCCAGGGTATTCTGGGAGTAATTCCCATATATCCATCTGTCCGAGGAGCAGTGTTTTAGAAGGCTCCGCTTCAGCAAGGAGGTGGTCACAGAGCTCTGCCACCTCCTGCAGCCAGAGCTCCAGCCTCAGCTCAGGACCAGGACGTCTCTGTTGGTGGCAGTTAAGGTCACAGTCGCTCTCAATTTCTACACCAGTGGCTCCTTCCAGGCTTCAACAGGGGATATTGCAAACATTTCACAGTTCGCCGTCCATTGCTGTATTCGAGAGGTCACAGATGCTCTCTACAGAAGGAGAAAGGAGTACATCTGATTTCCCATGACCAGAGACAAACGCCATGCATGCTCATGTAGCTTTGCAAGGATAGGCTTCCCCGTGGTTTAGGGTGCCATTGATTGCACCCGTGTGGCATTGCGGGCACCTCATCACAATGCAGAGTTGTTCTGCAACTGCAAAGGCTACCACTTTCTGAACATGCAGTTGGTGTGCGACCACAGATAGCGCATCCTCACTGTCTGTGCCCACTATCCTGGCAGCAGCCACAATGCATTCATCCTGCGACAGACTGGTGTCCCAGCACTGTTCCACCCACCACATGAAGCTCGCAGCTGGCTGCTCGGAGACACTGTTCCACTCACCACCTGGCTGATGACACCACTCTGCAACCCCAACACTCCTGCTCAGCGACACATACAATGAGAGCCATAGTGCCATCAGGAACTAGATCAAACAGACTATCGGCCTGCTAAAGCAATGGTTCCGCTGCCTTGACTGCTCTGGAGGAGCCCTGCAGTACTCCCCTGATCGAGCCTCTGTTTTCAATGTTGTGGGCTGCATGCTGCACAAACTGGCCTCCGGGGAGGTGGCCCCGGAGCTTTCCTTTTCCCATGGCATTGCTGCAGCCTGCTGGGTCCAGGAGCTTCACCCACATCAGAGCCATTTCCTCTGCTCCCCTCCAGTGACCATGTAGTCCCATTATTGGATGTTTAGCCCTCGGGAGACACAGGCAGTGAGGCTCCGGATTGGTGTTCCTGATCCTCTCCCACGTCATTGCCACTGGGTGGCTGAAGTACAGGCTGGTCAGATGGTGGCTGATTAAGACACAAGAGTGGGTTTAACGTCAGGGGAGGGGGGCAGGAAGGGAGCAAGGAATGGAGACAGTATACTTAGATGGAAAGTGGGAAGAGTTTGTGTTGTGAGGGGCAAGTGGTATGAGAGAAGAAGGAGAGGTGATGAATATACCGTTGTTGTCTCCAAGGGGGTCGACCTCTCCGACTGCCACAGCGCCCACGACCTGGGCCGCGATGATCCTGTGCACTTGCTCCTCCAGCTGTGTAAAGGGGTGCAACTCCGCCTGACCTCCTCCTGTGCATTGCTGCTCCCTCCTGTTATGAGCAAGCTTGGCCTGCAAGAAAAAGGACAGCGTGTGAGTGAGTGCGCAGCCATGTGTTTGGCAGATGTGCCTACCATAGTTGAATAGCTGTTAATGTCTGCAAGGCGTGACATGTGGATGTGACTTTTAGTAGATGGGCATAGTTGTTGGGCGAGTGTTGGGGATTTGGCAGTTTATACCGTCTGTGCACAGTGAGGTTGAGATGGTGGGATGTAGAGGTTTTTGAAGCATGTACTCACCCTGACCACCCGAGTGAGGTCATTGAACTTCTTGCGGCACTGGGTGGGAGTCCGGGGGTCCAGGCTTCTGGCCAAGACATACTGAGCCACCTCCCTCCACATCCTTCTGAACTCCTGCGGCAATGGCCTCCTGCCAGTGTCTGGGAACAGCACTGCCCATCGGCGTTCCAGAGCCTCCAATGCCTGGTGGCTGAACAGGCGAGCTCTCTCCCTGGGCCTCTGATCAGCCATGAGGTTTGTGGTTGATGGATTGCACCTCCTTGCAGGCCCAGGTCACAAGCAGCAATGATCAGGGTGTGGCTGTGCAACATGATGGACCCTCCCCTTTAAGAACCGCCGGTCTGTATGCGTACTTGTAATTGACAGCGCCTGAGCTTGAGTAGCGCTCTGCAGTAGTGCCCCGCTCCGCAACGTTAGCACCTTAAGAGAAATGTGTAGTGCTTGATTTGGCGCTCCACTTCCCTCTTGAGGCTAAAAACTGAATTTTGCAGTCGCAGGCGCTAAAGTTTGCACCCGGGTGATGTTAGCGTCCCAAAATGGTCGATACCGAATTTTTCCCCCAAGGTGTTTTATATTGAAAATTATACAGTTTTATATAAACAGTTACAAGAGTGCAATTCAATTGAAGGGGTGTATTGACATTGTAAAACCATAATTGCATTGACAAAGACTGAGTTATTATCTTAAATTTCTTTTACATCATCTGCCTTTTTATTTGAAATGCTCTTACTGCTATTCTGAAGTACAAAATCAAATCTGTGCTACATACTATTCTAAAGATTCAGAGGAGACTAAGGGCTTTAAGGAAACATTACTGACAGTTAGAAGAGGTTTCGCAAAAGTCTCCATGAAACTGATTTAAACAGTTCAATTTTATTTTATTTACCATATGTAACCAGTACAAGTACAATTACATGAGCATATAATAGCTAATTTTACAAATATTTACTCATATTTTACATGAAGTTACAATATACCATGATATCATGTTTGCTAATCTAATGGCTCTAGTTGTTTTCCTTGCACACTTTTATTTCTTTTTTTGATTGTGTTTTTGACTTGTTTTAGTTTTGTTTCCAATATTAATCAGTTTTTGTACTAATTTCTTTCTTTCATCTTATAGCCTTTCTTTTATTGTTTGTTGTTAATTATTTCAGTAGTTATTTTTATTTCATTTACTTTATAACTTTTTGTTCTTTTCACTCCATCTGTTACACGCCTCTGCTGCCAATCCCTTTCCTGTTTCCTTTTTAACAGGGTTACTGTGTTAGCTCTCAACAGGTGGAATTTAAAATGTATGGGGTAGAGTCATAGGCCCCGATTTTCCCGGAGCCGTCGGGCGGGGTTTCAGGCGGACGGGGGCTGAAAATCGCAGAAATAGGGGGTCGCGCCCGCCCCGTCCGACTTTCGCCCCCGTCTTTCAGCGCGACCCGAGTCAGTCCCGCCCGCCGCAGGCGGGAATGGTCGGCAGGAGCCTAATGACCAGTAATTGGCATGTTTAATCCTATTTTCAGGGGCCCTTGGAATTTTCAGCCTTTCCCCACGTAAAACACGCCAGGTGGGAACACCGCTGATGAAACCTGGCGTGAACAATGTCAGCTTGCTTGCTTTCAGCTGCAGGTCAATCAGGATTGAAGAGATTTAATCAGCCAGCATTTGTAGGCTGCAGGACCTTGTTGCTGAAGGCTTGGGGCAACTTGTTGAAGGCTTAGGCACAGCTGTGGAAGGTTGGAGCCTCACACACCTCTAGTGTGAGCTCCTGGGAAGCCCCTCTCAGCACCCTAACTCAGCGCCTCCTCACCGGAGGCATCTGCCAGAAGCATGGGAGGCCTTTTGTTCCTTCCCTTCTTGGCATTAGAGGATCTCCAACAGCACAGGAGGCTGCAGCAGATCCAGCAGCAACAGCAGATCCAGCAACAACAGCAGCACCAGCAGGAGCAGCACCAGCAGGAGCGACAGGCTGCGGCTCAGCCACCTGAGGCAGCACAGGCCAGAAGGAGCCAGCACATGGAAGGCCATCAGTGCAGGAGATACCCCCCAAACAGGGTCTACAGACGCAGGGTCAGCTACCTCAACATGACTGAGCAGCAGTGCCAGAGGCGGCTCCGACTTTCGCGAGAGGTAGTGACTGACATCTACGCAATGCTGCAGCAAGACCTGGAGCCCAGAGCACCAGGTCCACACTCCTTACCAGTGGCCATCAAAGTCACCACTGCGCTCAACTTTTATGCCTCAGGCTCCTTCCAGGGATCAGCAGCAGACATCAGCGGCATCTCCCAGGCGGCCGCACACACTTGCTTCAAACAGGTCACCGATGCCCTCTTTACCCTCGCGCACAATCACATCCATTTCACCCGGGATCGCGCAAGTGTGAGGGCGCGAGCGCGTGGATTAGCTCAGCTGGCAGACTTTCCAAGGGTGCAGGGCATCATTGACTGCACACATGTGGCCCTTAGGGCACCCCATCGCAATCCAGGAGTTTTTGTCAACCGCAAGGGCTTCCACTCCCTTAACGTTCAGCTGGTGTGTGACCACAAGAAGGAGATTTTGCATGTTTGTGCCAAGTACCCTGGCAGCTGCCATGACTCCTTCATACTGCACCAGTCTACAGTGCCTCCGCTATTCAGTCCGCCAAACGAACTTCAGGGATGGCTACTTGGAGACAAGGGATATCCCCTGCGCTCCTGGCTAATGACGCCATTGAGGAGACCAGCCAACGAGGCTGAGGAGCGCTACAACTCCAGCCACATTTCCACCAGATGCATTATTGAGCAAGCCATCAGATTGCTGAAGATGCGCTTCAGATGCCTCAATAGATCAGGGGGAGCCCTACAGTACTCATCAGCCAGGGTCTCCAAAATCGTTGCGTTATGCTGTGTGCTTCACAACATGGCACAGCGTCGTGGCTTGCCGATTCCGCAGGAGCAAGAGGCTCCTCACAGAGCCGCCTCGGATGAGGATGATGTGGAGGAGGAGGAGGAGGAGGAGGAGGTGGAGGACGGGAACGAGCATCCTGCAGTGGGCCGCCAACCAGCGGCACCAGTGCGCGAGAACATTGCTGGACGAAATGCAAGGAATGCACTCATCCTGGGCAGATTTGCCTAGCCTGGTACATCAAACACTGCAGCCTCGCTGCTTCTTAACTGACCATGGACAGTGGCCCATCCCTGCGCATTTCCACCTATTTAACCAGCTTGCTTACATCTGCAAGTTATCCTAAGGCCTCAATGTGATATCTCCATTCGCCAAATGAGACGCCATAACTGCTACAGCTGCCACCAGATTTTTTATGTCCAAGAAAGTGATGGCATTAAAAATATTTACAAGACTTTTCACCCAAGTGACTACCCTTATGATTAGTGGTGCTTAATTTTTCCCTTACACGTGCTCCTACGTAGTGCTACCCCTGTGGCTTCAGCAGATGTGGAGGCCCCTTGCTCACTTTCCTGCTGCGCCTGTCTCGACACCTTTGGCGGGCGTCCTCTGGGGTGGCGAGCCTGTGAGGGCTCGCCAGCAGTCTGCTGCTCCTGCGGCTGTGCAGGGCTTGAGACTCCTATCTCACTGGGGTGTGGACTCCGGTGGGGCTCTGACCGAGGGCTCTGAAGTGGCATGGAAGTGCGAGTGCGTGGAGGGGAGCCCCCACTTCCTTGAGGTGTGCCAACAACCTCCCTCTCATGGGTCAGCTCCCCCTCAGCGCCTGCAAGTGGCTGGAGAGCACCTTGCTGCACATCAGGGGGGCCATGGGGACCTGTCTCTGTACTGGAAGTCCTGATCAGAGGGACTTCCATGAAGGTCTGGTCTCGGTGCTCAATAGATGCCCATCGCTCCTCAAGAGATGCCATTCTATTCAGAGCACTCACCATGTTTCCGATACCCTGGCGACTAAACTCCTCCATGGCCACAGCCCTCCTCTCCTCGGCTGCAGCCCTCCTCTCCTTGGCTGCAGCCAGCATTGCCATGGAGGTAGCCATCCTTTCCTGGTGATGCTTTGATGCACCAATTACTGCAATAAGGCTCTGCTCATGCTCGTCATGGATTCCTCCATTCGCTCCACACTCGCAGTGACCCTGGAGACAAAACCTGCTAGAGACTCCTGCATCTGTGCATGGAGATCCATCACCTCCTCTCTTGCGGATGGACCCAGAGGCATAGGGTCGACATGCAGCTGAGCTGAGCTGGCAGAGCCCTGCACCCTCCGACGAGGACTCTCCACTGCTGTCCCTGTCTCCACAATCTGCTGATGCTCACTTATGAGCTGTGATACACCAGGTGACAACTCTACTCTAGGTCCCGAAGGTCCCACCGAGGTGTGAGTGTCTGCACTGGTGCTGGGTGCGCTTACTTCTGCTGACAATGTGCCCTCAGAGGCTGGAGCTTCCTCTGAGGAGTGTGGCTGCAAAGCCTCTTCCTCCTGGGCAGTGGCAGCAGGCGCTCCGGATGGTCCTGTGGGGGAGTAAAGGAAAGAGTTAGAGATGTGATGCCAAGGCTACTTGCACATTGGATTTGGCAGATGCTCATAAGTCCAAATGATGTGGCTTCAGAATTATATCAGCAACTCATGCTATGTCAATGAGAGAGATGGGAAACTTTTCTGTCACCAGCTTGTGGGCTTGCTCCTGTCTCTCCTGCCCCAGCTTCCTCAGGCACGTCAGCCCCAGCAATCTCCAAAACTGCTTCTTCCCAGGGGGGTCAGGTGGGCGAGTGAGGGTGGTCCTCCTCCAGTCTTCGCTCGTTCTCTCCTATTTTGAGCTCTCTTTTCCTGCAATGAGGGAGACAAGTGGAGTTTGAGTGAGAATGAAGGAGTGAGTGTAGAGATTGCATAGCAAAGATACTTAGAAGGAGACAAAGATGGTGTGAGGCTGCAAGACCAAGGGCCCTCCCTGTGTGCTGGCAGTTGCGTTACAAGCATCAGAGTGAGAGGCAGTGTGAGGGCTGCATGGTGGAAGAGTTATGTGAATGTGAACATAGATAGAGAGAGAATGGGTAAGGGTGCATGGATGTGACTGTGAAGTTGGATATGGAGGAGTTGATAGCTGAAGCTGAGTGCTGTGGGGGAAAGCAATGGGGAGCAGCCTGAGGGTGATGGGAACTTCATACTTACTTTTCCTGTGCGGTGCAGATCATGGAAGCGCTTCCTGCACTGCATCCATGTACGACGGGTCACTCCCACAGAGTTCACCTCTTCAGCTACCTGCATCCAGGCAGCCCTGGTCTCTTTGGGAGGCCTCTTCCTCCCTGAGATAGGGAAGAGGACCTCCCTGCGGGCCCTAACCCCATCTACCAATGTCTGCAATGATGTTTCGTCGAATTTTGTGGCAGCTCGGGCTCTGCCGCTGGCAGCAGCTGGTGCAGGCTCCTCTGCCATTCTGATAGACTGGTTGGGAAGCCTGCAGAGGTTGAAAAGCTTGCTGGACACTTTAAAAGCACCACGAATAATGACATCATACTGTGGGGCTTTCTGACTGGAAATGGACAATTAGCAAGGGTGCCCACACACTGGAAATTAATTGGCCAATTGAGGGAAAATTGAGTGCAGCTGGCTGACCCATTTATATTCGGGTCGGAACCCGACATTCGGGGAACCCGAAAATTTCCCGCGCGATCGGGAAAATCGGGGCCATAGAGTCATAATGGCACAGAAGGAGGCCATTCGGCCCATCGAGTTCATGCCGGCTCTCTGTAGAGCAATCCAGTCAGTCTCATTCCCCCGCTGTATCCCCGTAGCCCTGCAAGTTTATTTCCCTCAAGTGCCTATCCAGTCTCCCCTTGAAAACATTGAGTGTCTCCGCTTCCACCACTTCTGTCGGCAGCGAGTTTTAGGTCCTCACCACTCACTGCGTTAAAAAGTTTTCCTCACATCTCCCTTATATCTCTTGCCCAAAACCTTAAATCTGTGTCCACTAGTCCTTGTACCATCAACTAGTGGGAACAGCCTTTCCCCGTCTAGCCTATCCAAACCCGTCATAATCTTGTACAGCTCTATCAAATCACCCCTCAACCTCCTTTGCTCTAATGAAAACAAATCCAGCTTCTCCAACCTGTCCTTGTAGCAAAGATCCCCCATCCCCGGAACCATTCTGGTAAATCTCCTCTGCACCCTCTCAAGGGCCTTCACATTCTTCCTAAAGTGTGGTGACCAGAACTGGACGCAATACTCCAGTTGTGGCCTAACCAGTGCTTTATAAAGGTTCAGCATAACTTCTCTACTTTTGTACTCAATACCTCAATAATGAAACCCAAGATCCCATATGCTTTGCTAACCACTCTCTCAATATGTTCTGCCACCTTCAGGGACCTATGCACATTAATTCCCAGGACCCTCTGTCCCTGCATACTCTTTAAAACTGTGCCATTAAGTGTATAAATAACAACAGAAAATGCTGGAAAAACTCAGCAGGTCAGGCAACATCCGTGGAGAGAAATTTGAGTTGACGTTTCGGGTCGAACCCTTCTTTAAGTGTATATTGCCTCTCCCTGTTCCTTCTGCCAAAATGCATCACCTCACACTTCTCTGTATTAAATTCCATCTGCCACTTGTCTGCCCATTCTGCTAACCTTTCTATGTCCTGTTGCAGTCGATTAGTATCATCCTCACTGATTGTCACACCCCCAAGTTTGGTGTCATCAGCAAATTTAGAAATTCTGTATTCGAATATCCAGGTCATTTATATATCAAAAAAAGCAGTGGCCCCAGCACTGACCGTTGGGGAACACCACTGTCTACCATCCTCCAGTCTGAAAAACAGCCATTTATCACAACTCGCTGTTTTCTGTCCTTAAGCCAATTCCTTATCCAAGCTGCTATGACCCACCTATTCAATGAGCCTCAATTTTGTTAACCAGCCTTCTATGTGGTACTTTGTCAAATGCCTTCCTAAAATCCATGTAGACAACATCCATTGCATTCCCTTCATCGATCCTCCCTGTTACTTCATCAAAAAATTCAATTAGTCAAACATGATCTGCCTTTTACAAATTCGTGTTGGTTCTCCTTAATTTGCTTAAACCTCTCCAAGTACCCGTTAATTTTTTCCTTGATTATTGTTTTTAAAACTTTACTCACCACTGATGTTAAACTGACTGGCCTGTAGTTACTAGGATTGACCTTACACCCTTTCTTGAGCAATGGTGTCACATTTGCCACTTTCCAATCCTCAGGCACCTCCCCCGCATCTAGGGAAGACTGGAAAATTATGGCAAGCCCTTCCGCTATCTCCTCCCCCAATTCCCTTAGCAATCTGGGATGCAAGCATTCTGGACCAGGCAACTTATCCACTCTAAGCATACCCAGCCTTTCTCATACATCCTGTCTATTAATTTTCACCCCTTCCATTGCTTCTACCTTTTCCACTGCTACCGCTATTTTGTCAGCATCCACCTCCTTAGTAAACATTGATACAAAGTACTCATTGAGTATTCTAGCCTTGCCCTGCGCCTCTAAGCATATAACACCACCTTTGTCGCTAATAGGCTCCACCCCGCCTCTTACAACCCGCTTTCTGTTTACATGCCGGTAGAAGATTTTTGGGTTCCCTTTTATGTTAACCGCCATTCTACTCTCATATTCTCTCTTTGCCAATCTTATTTTCATCTTCACATCCCTTCTCAACTTATTGTATTTGCTCTGGTTCTCCCTTGAAGAGTTCACCTGACATGCATCATATACCCTCTTTTTTTGTTTCATCATCTTCTCTATCTCCCTCGACATCCAAGGGGCCCTTGCTTTGGTTCCCTTACCCTTCCCTCTTGTTGGAATGTACCTAGCCTGTACTTGGAACATCTGCTCCTTAAAGATCACCCATTGTTCCGTTACAGTTTTTCCTGTCATTCTTTGGTTCCATTTTACCCTGGCTAGATCCTTTCGCATCCCACTGAAGTTAGCCCTATTCCAGTTTAGAAGTTCCACTCTAGATTGTTCCTTGCTCCTCTCCATTGCTAATCTAAATCTTATGATACGATGATCACTCGTACCCAAGTGTTCTCCCACGGACACTTGGTCGACCTGGCCCACCTCATTCCCCAGCACCAGATCCAGCAATGCCTCCTACCTCGTTGGGCCAAGAACATACTGGTCAAGGAAATTCTCCTGAACACATTTCAGAAATTCCTCCCCCTCCTTTCCCTTTACCCTAGCATTATCCCAATCGATATTTGGGTAATTAAAATCCCCCAATATCACCACACTATAGCTCTTGCACATCTCTGTGATTTCCCTGCAGATTTGCTCCTCTATCTCCCTCTCACTATTTGGAGGCCTATAGAATATCCCCAATAGTGTGATCAGACCCTTTTTGCCCCTCAACTCTAACCAAATGGACTCTGTCCTTGTTCCCTCAAGAACATCCTCCCTTTCCAACACAGTCGGGCAGATTCAAAGAAATAAAACAGCAACCAGCCCAAGCTGAGAGGGTAAAATAATGAGGTAGAATAGTGACTGAGGCAGGAGAAGAAAGGAGGTACATAATAGAGTTGGGCCATAGCCAAAGGAATAAAGACCAAAGCCAGAAAAGGAAGAATGTGGTAGAACTATACCAAGGCCAAGAGAAGAAAGTGACTGTAGTGGAGCTGTACTGAAGCCAAAGGAATAAGGAAACAGAACATGATGGAGCTGGGCCAAAGCCAAAGGCAGAAAACATGCTGGAGTTGTGCTAAAAATTGGGAGAGGAAGTGAATAACAGGAACTAGGACAAAGCTAAAATTGGGAAAGAAAGAGCAGGTCAGATACTTATAATAAAAAGAGTGGGACAGAACTGGGACAAACCCAAAGGGAAAAGTGAGAATGGGACAGAGAGAGAATATAATGACATTTTAAGAAAATGAGTATGTATAACAAAAGGAATAAGATTAAAACAGCACATGGAGTCTTTGTGAAAAGTTAAAGGGAAACACCATGGTTATACTAATGAATATTTATTCTGGGGAGCAGGGACCAGAGAGCCGATGGCAGCATGAGGTGACACTTGGTTAAATTACAGTAGCCACCACCAACAAGGACGCTTTTAATGTAAATAAAGATGCAAGGCACTTCACTGAGGATTAATCAGAAAAATAGACACTAATCCAAGAAACAAGATATTAGGAGGGGTGAGTTTGGTCAAAGAGGTAGGCTTTAAGGAGGGTCTTGAAGAAGGAGAGAGCAGTGTAGAGGCAGAAGGTTTTAGGGAAGGAGTTCCAGAGAATGAGGTCAAGTGGCCAAAGGCATAGCCTCCAATAGTGGAGTGAAGGGAGGGAGATGCACAAAAAGCCAGAGTCAGAGGAACGGAAAGTTTGGGGTTGTCGGGATGCCGAATAGATGCCAGAATTTTAATCGGGAGGCAGGTTGGGAGCGGGGGGTCTAGGAAGTGGTCGGGAAACCCGGGAGAACGGGTTTCCCACAGGCTCTGCTGCATTTAACGGCAGGGCCTGATTTGCATTTCAAAGGCCTGTTTCCCACCCGTAGCCAGCCAGATAGAGAGGCTGGCTGGCTGCGGGGTGGTAGGCCTGTGGCACTAGGCCTAGGCCGCAGAGAGGATGGAGGGAGAGATCGGGTGGGGGCTGGGGGGGGTGGTTGGAGGGAAGCATTGGAGCCAGAGCATCGGAGAGTGACGGTGTGGGGGGGGACGAGCAGAAAGTCCGGGAAGGCGATCGGAGGTCTTGTGGCTTGTGGGGGGGTTCTCTGATCACGGCAGGTGGGTGAGGCAGGGACACTGCATCCAGGAGGTCAGTGTAAAGGCACTGACCTCTTGGATCCAGCACTCCTCGCCTTACTTTAGCTGGCAGGTTCCCCAAGGCCAGTGAAACCCGACCAGCCAAGGTTAAATTTGAAATGCTGGTTAAATCTGAGGCAGCCAACCTCATTATAATATTTAAATGACGAACCGCCTCCTGGGAGCGGGTTGGCTGCCCGCCCCCTATCCCGCCTCCGTTAAAATCAGAGGTGGGCGGGTTGGGGTCAGAATTCAGTCTTTTAACACTTTAACCTCTCACCCGACCCCAACCTTTCCGTTTTTTGGAGTTAAAGTTCCCCCAGAGAGGGGAAAGCTATGGAGGGATATAAACACACAAATGAGAATTTTAAATTTGCGGTATTAGGGCTGAGATGCTAAAGGGCTGTTGATTCCTGTGAAACTGTGTACAAGCAAGAGCCAGTGCCTTAATAGGGGAATAAAAAAGATTGATAAAAATAAAAAGAAATAAGAAGGAGCTTGCATTTTTCATGCTCTCAGGATGTCCCAAAGCATTTCACAGCTAATTAAGTTGTTTTGAAGTGCAGTCACTCTTGTAATGTAGAGAAACATGGTAGCCAATTTGTGAATAGCACGGTCCCACAAACAGAAATTAGATAAATGACCAGATGCTCCATTGTAGTAATGTTGGTTGAGGGATAAATCTTGGCCAGGACACCGGGAGAACTATCTTATGCTCTTCTTCAAATAGTGCCATGGGATCTTTTATGTCCACCTAAGCGGGCAGATGGGGCTTCAGCAATGTTCCCTTTAAGCTGTGCAGCCACTTTCAAGTAGGAAAAACCGTGCCTGCATGTTATTTTGAGTGGGCTATGCAGTCCCTTAAAGGGGCCGTACATCCAAGAAAAATTAAAGGGAACATTGGGCCTCAGTGTAAATATCTCCTCCAAAAGACAGCACCTCCAACAGTGTAGCACTCCCTCAATACGGCACTGAAAGGTCAGCCTAGATTATGTGTTCAAGTCCTCATTTCACATGGCATTTGGATGTGATTTTATTCTATTTTTCTATCATGGAATTTCAGCCATATGGAAAACTGAAAGCAACCCGACATGAACTGTAGCATTATTACTCATATCATCATGTGAAGCACATCCATAATAAAGTAAACATTTTGCATATCGTGCACTGTTCCTATAAGCATTAATATTTTCCTGTCAATTTCTCCATCATACTTTTGCAGTCAAGCTATTTCCATTATGGCTGGCTGTAACAAAGCTCTCATGCTTAAACTAGAGTTTCCATTAGGTTACACTGGTATTTCCAGTGCAATTCACACAAAATCGGCCAAACCAGCACAAAAGAGCGAGGAATTTCAAACACAAATTATGTGTCCAGCACAAATTGAGTTTCCGCAATCATTTGCGCTGGTTTATAAAAACAAGAGGCCGGAATTTGCGGTGGGTAATAACCGCGAACTAACAGCGTTCACCGTTATTGCCCCTTTGAAACTGGCCACGCCTTAGCCAGCAATCAGT
Organism: Somniosus microcephalus; assembly: GCF_052327205.1. Classification (NCBI taxonomy): domain Eukaryota; kingdom Metazoa; phylum Chordata; class Chondrichthyes; order Squaliformes; family Somniosidae; genus Somniosus; species Somniosus microcephalus. Next base: position 298,637,571 of record NC_140989.1, on the reverse strand, counting down.
GTAATTAGTTAAATCAGTGAAACTGACAAAAACTTGGTATTTTCCATGGTAATATCGCTGTTAAATACTCCATTAAATGTTAGGCCTTGTTGGATTAGGTGTAACTGGAGTTTTAACAGCATTTTTTAAAAAATCATTCACGGGGTGTGGACCTTGCTGGCAAGGCCAGCATTTATTGCCCATCCTTAATTGCCCTTGAGAAGGTGGTGGTGAGCCGCCTTCTTGAACCGCTGCAGTCCGTGTGGTGAAGGTACTCCCACAGTGCTGTTAGGGAGGGAGTTCCAAGATTTTGACCCAGCGACGATATATTTCCAAGTCAGGATGGTGTGTGACTTGGTGGGGAACTTGAAGGTGGTGGTGTCCCCATGCGCCTGCTGCCCTTGACCTTCTGGGTGGAAGAGGTCGTGGGTTTGGAGGTGCTGTTGAAAAAACCTTGACGAGTTGCTGCAGTGCATCTTGTAGATGGTAAACACTGCAGCCATGGTGTGCTGGTGGTGGAGGGAGTGAATGTTTAAGGTGGTGAATGGGGTGCAAATCAAGCGGGCTGCTTTGTTCTGGATGGTGTCAAGCTTCTTGAGTGTTGTTGGAGCTGCACTCATCCAGGCAAGTGGAGAGTATTCCATCACACTCCTGACTTGTGCCTTGTAGATGGTGGAAAGGCTTTTGGGAGTCAGGAGGTGAGACACTCGCCGCAGAATACCTAGCCTCTGACCTGCTCTTGTAGCCACAGTATTTATGTGCCTGGTCCAGTTAAGTTTCTGGTCAATGGTGACACCAAGGATGTTGATTCGGTGATGGTAATGCCGTTGAATATCAAGGGGCAGTGGTTAGACTCTTGCTTGTTGGAGATTGTCATTGCCTGGCACTTTTGTGGCGCAAATGTTGTCTGCCACTTATCGGCCCAAGCCTGAATGTCATCCAGGTTTTGTTGCATGTGGGCATTGTCAGCTTCATTATCTGAGGAGTTGCGAATGGAACAGAACACTGTGCAATCATCAGCAAACATCCCCACTCCTGACTGCTAAACAAACATTATGGCCCTGAGAAACTCATTTTAATTTTGTGGAGTGTTACATTTCTCCATTATGATAAAAATTAAGAATTTTAAGAAACGTTTTTTAAAACAATTATTTTTTTCAGCTTGTTCATGATATTTCAGATTCTACCTTATTCCCATGTGAGAGTCCGAATCTTTATTTCACTCTCTCTAACATTTAAAAAAAGTCAGAATAAAAGTAGGTTCTCATTTCATGGTTCCCTGTCTGTGAGAATTCTGCAATGTGATTGGCTGCTTAGACTGCTTGTTGACATCACAGCAGATCGCACTAGGCAATTCCCACTATAGAGTGCTGAAATCACGTGCACATTGAAAAAGGCAAACTTCTTGCCACAGATTGTGAGATCTCTGTGGGCAGCTTTCTTTGATGCCTGCGGCAAACACCTTTTGCTTCGCCGCTGACCATAAATTCTGGGACATTGCATTGGAAGCCAGACCCGCCCACAAAACTGGCCTCAACCCCAGACCGAATGAATCAGCATGGCGAGTTTCCGCTAATAATTTCATTCCGCGTGGCCCCAATTTCTACCCAATTGGCCTCTAATGCTTCCTGGATTTACAAAATTTAGATGAAATGCACAATATCCAATCAATCTACAGAAACTGTGACGCACATAAATGGCTAATTGTACAGAATGACAAAAATCGTAAGAGGCATTTAGGGGTTGATAACTGTATTTTGCACTTTAATGTTGCAATTCCACAAGAGATGGTACTGCGCCATAGTGCGTTGGAGCACCAACGTACAGAAGGTCACATTTTACGTAAATAAATAAAAACCCTTTGCACTCCGCCCTATAGACCTCACCCTCGTGCTGAAAAATCACCTGGCATAAAGCCAGCAGCCCTTCGTTGACTTCTGGCATCTGATATTGCGGCCCCGGAATTTCTGCCGCATTGTGAGCAACCAGCCCAGACCACCAGAAAATTGTGTAAACAAGTTGATCTCCCGTATTACAGCGAGGTCAACTCAGTCTGTGCACGGGCATACACAGTACCTGGAAACTGATGATCACACTGTCTGTATCACAGTGTCACAGCAGTGCCAGAAATGGGTTCAGTTTTTTAAACTGGGAAAGCTAGTGGCAGAGCAAGGCCCTTTGTGCAGGGTGGTGCCAAGGTTGAAAAAGAGAAGAAAACAATGAGGTAAATTAAGAGTAGTGATTGGGTGATGCCAAGCTTGGATTTTTTTAAACCATGGATTATAGAAGGAAAGGAACACTTAGCAGGCAATTGGAGTTCCAAAGTTTAAAGACTCTGGGAAAGAATTCATTCGATTTTCTCAAAATGTGAGTTGTCCCCATTCTCGATCTAGGATCAGGATTTATGCAGTTATTTGGTAATGTAACCTTTCAAAGATATTTTAATACAATGCATATTAAAAACATTTTAGAGGTAAATCCACAACACCAATTTGTTTAATTCTGTCACAGATCAACAACAACAATTTGCATTTATATAGCGCCTTTAATGTAGTGAGATGTCCCAAGGCGCTTCACAGGTACGTTATCAAACTAGATTTGACACTGAGCCACTTTAAGGAGGTATTAGCTGACTAAAAGCTTGGACAAAGAGAGAGATTTTAAGGAGCGTCTTTAATGAGGAGAGAGATAGAAAGGCTGAGTGGTTTAGCGTGGGAATTCCAGAGCTTAGGGCCTATGCAGCTGAAGGCACGGCCACCAACAGTAGAGTGATTAAAACTGGTGATGCATAAGAGGGCAGAATTGGAGGAGTGCAGAGATATTGAAGTTTTGTAGGGCTGGAGGAGGCTACTGAGATGGGGAGTGGAGAGGCCATGGAGGGATTTGAAAACAAGGATGAGAATTTTAAAATTGAGGCGTTGCTAGACCAGGAGCCAATAGAGCACAGGGGTGATGGGTGAACGGGACTGGGTGTGAGTTAGGATATGGGCAGCAGAGCTTTGGATGAGCTTAAGTTTATGGAGGGGGGAAGATGGGAGGCCGGCCAGGAGAGCATTGGAATGGTCAAGACTTGAGCCAACAAAGGCCTGAATGAGGGTTTCAGCAACAGATGAGCTGAGGCGGGGGCGGAGTCGAGCTATGTTACCGAGGTGGAAGTAGGCGGACTTGGCGATGGAGTGGATATGTGGCGGGAAGCTCATCTCGGGGTCAAAGATGACGTCAAGGTTGCGAACGGTCCGGTTCAACCTCAGATAGTTGCCAGGAAGAGGGATGGGGTCAATGTCTAGGGAACGGAGTTTGTGACAGGGACTGAAGACCATGGCTTCGGTCTTCTCAATATTTAGTTGGAGGAAATTTCTGCTCATCCAGCACTGGATGTCGGAAAGGCAATAAAGAAAAGCAATACTGCAGCTAGCTCATATCACAGGTATTGCAAAATCGAGGATATAGGCAATCATTTAAATCAAATTCCAATTATTTCATCCACATGTCTTTTCTTGCACTTCTTTTGTTTCTTTAATTTTAGCATATTTAAGCACAAGTAGTATATTTTCATGTATGAATCAAACCTGTGATGTAATAGCAGTTATGAATTCGGGTGGGTGGGGAGTGCGGGGGGTTCAATGTCAGCAATCCCATGCTCTGTTTTTCTCAATTTGTCTCCTGAAGATGCTGACTCATTCTGGGAAAAGATTCCTTTAGGTATCCTGCCCAAATCAGTGTTCATATGTGAGCCTAAACAATGAGTATCAGCAGTTATTTTAAGCATAGGGAACATTATAGCTGAATCTGATCCTGCCCTCACCTGATGTGTGTGTATATATATATCTGTATATATATATCTGTATATATATATCTGTATATATATATCTGTATATATATATCTGTATATATATATCTGTATATATATATCTGTATATATATACACACACACATGCACTCACACACACAATAATTTATATTACACTTGTTTTTTTTGTTTAGAAATGTTGCCGTTAGCCCAATCCAATGGTATTTATAAAAGGCAAGGACATCTACTTTGTTAAAATCAGATACATTTGTTTAAGAGGAAAAAAGCAAACAAGGTCAGGTACTGGAAATCCGAAACAAAAACAGAAAATGCTGGAAGCTTTCAGCAGGTCAGTCCGCATCTATGGAGAGAACAGACATGTTAGCATTTCAGCTGTTTTTATTTTCAAAACATCCATTCAGACAAAAAATATTTATGATGTCTCAATATTTGACAGCTGCACATGCTTTATGAGGGATGGGATGTTCAAATCTATCTAGTGAACAGGTAGCTGTTATAACTAATAGCTGCCATTAGCACTAGCCATTGTGTTAGCTTAATTATCGACTCCATTATAGTAAAAGATCGCTGTGCAGTTTTGAGTGAATACCTCTTTGAAGCAATTTATGCAGAGAAGCTTTTATGTGTGTCAAGTAGGTGCTGCGAGTCTGACAATTGGCCCTGGAGGGCAAAAGCCTAAAATCGAATTCTAAACAGCAATGTTTATCTGTGAAGAAAACTCACTTGGGAGTTTTGTCAAATTATAATTACAAGGCCTGTTTCCAAATGGCTGCTGTCAACGAACAGATTCCATAATCAAAATCAGCATCTAGGAACTACACCTGAACTGTTAACTCATTTGTTCTCTCCACAGAGGTTGCCTGACCTACTGAGGGTTTCCAGCATTTTCTGCATTTGCTTCAGATTTCCAGCATCTACACTTTGTTTTTGCTTCTTGTTTTTACTAGAGTGCATCACTCCTGATGTATGATGACGAGGTGCATTCATTTCTGCCTTAGACGGAATAACCTAAGTACAGAATTTTAAAAAATGGTTGGGTTACAAATCCCAGACTGGCACATCTTCTAAATTATTAATATACCTTGTACCAACCACCTCATCATTAGTCTGTTAAATGTTAGAGTATATTTTAGCGGCGTCAAAACCTCTTAACCAAATGCAGAAAATGCTGGAAACACTCAGTAGGTCAGGCAACCTCTGTGGAGAGAACAAATGTGTTAACATTTTGGGTGTAGTTCCTAGAAGCTGATTTTGATTATTGAATCTGTTTGTTGACAGCAGCCATTTGCAAATGGGCCTTGTAATTATAATTTGACAAAACTCCCAAGTGAGTTTTCTTCACAGATAAACATTGCTGGTTAGAATTCGATTTTAGACTTTTGCCCTCCAGGGCCAATTGTCAGACTCGCAGCACCTACTTGACACATAAAAGCTTCTCTGCATAAATTGCTTCAAAGAGGTATTCGCTCGAAACTGCAGAGCTATCTATAACCATAATGGAGTTGATAATTAAACTAACACAAAGGATAGTGCTAATAGCAGGTGGCTATCTGTTCACTAGATAGATTTGAACATCCCATCCCTCATAAAGCATGTGCAAATGTCAAATATTGAGACACCATAAAATATTTTTGGGAGCTAAATATTCCAGGCTATAGGATCTTTAGAAAAGACAGGGAAATTGAGAATGGAGGGGGAATAGCAATATTGATAAAAGACAGAATAACAGCAGTAGAAAGAGAGGATTTCAGTAAGGGTAATCAGGCAGCGGACACACTATGGGTAGAGTTAAGGAACAGAAAAGGATGCAAGACTGGTGGAAGTTGTCAACAGACCTCATGGTAGTAATGACCTAGTAGGGGATATAAATACAGGAAGCATGTAGCAAAAACGTGGTTATAATGGGAGATTTTAATTTTCATAAACTGGGAGAATCAGAACAGCTTAAGTAGTGAAGGCAATTAATTTCTAGAATGGATTCTGAACAGTTTTCCAGAACAATATATTTTAGAACCAGAGAGAAACAGAGTTAATGTTTTGGGTCGATGACCCTCCGTCAGAGCTGCCGTTCTGATGAAAGGTCGTCGACCTGAAACGTTAACTCTGTTTCTCTGCCCACGGATGCTGCCTCACCTGCTGAGTGTTTCCAGCATTTTCTGTTGTTATTTCAGATTTCCAGCATCTGCAGTATTTTGCTATTGTGTTTTAGAACCAACAAGGCAACAGGCCATATGAGATTTGATGATGGATAACAAACCAGAATTAGTTTCCAATCTGACGGTAAGGGAACATCTTGCAAATAGTGACCATAATGTGGTCAAATTTGATATTCGGTTTGAGAGGGAGAAGGAAGAGTCACAAACCAAGGTTTTAAATTTAAGCAAGGCAAACTGCGAAGGGATGAAAAATAAATTGACCATGGTAAACTGGGCTGAACTGTTAACTGGTAAACCTACAGACAAACCGTGCAAAGTATTCACAAAATTATTTTGCACAACCCCTAACAGGAAAAAGCACCACTTGTGAAGTTAAGCAACCATGCAAGGAAAGTGGAAATTCAGCAGGCTGATAGAGCTATAAAAAGCAACAAAGGGCTACAAAGAAAGTAATAAGAGGTGCAAAAATGGAAGGTTATCAAAACTAACAGCAAAAGTTTTAATAAATATATTAAATGAAAGAGAATGGTAAAAGGGTGTATGATCCCATTAAAGGCAGATGCAGGTGAGATTATAATGGACAGGAGGTTCCAAAGGGACACAGACAGACTAGCTGGAATTTTAATTTGGAGGTGGGTAGGGAGTGAGGTGGCTGGAAAGCAGTTGGGGAAACCCGGCACAATGGGATTCTCGCAGGCCCTGCCGAATTTAATGGCAGGGTCTGATTAGCATTTCAAAACTGTTTCCCATCTGCAGCCAACTTTATGGAGAGGCTGGCTGGCTGACTGTTGGGCGGGTAGGCCTGCGACTGCAGAGAGGAAGGGGCCGGAGGAGGAGGATCGGAGCCGGAGGAGGAGGATCGGGGCCGGAGGGGGGAGGTCGGAAGGCGATCGGGGGCTGGAGGGTGGCTTCGGAAGGCCGGAGGGTGATCGGGGACCAAGGATCAAAGGCTGGGGGCCGGAGCAGGGATCAGAGGTTGGAGGCTCAGTGGGGAGATCAGAGGCCTCGGGAAGGGGGGGTGGGTGTCTGATCATGGGGAGTTGGCGAGGCAGGAACGCTGGATCTAGCAGATAAGTGGAAAGATACTTGCATCCTTGATCCAGCAGTCCTCGCCTCCCTTTAGCTGGCTGGCTCCCCAAAGCCTGGGAAACCCATCCGCCCACAGATAAATTTAAAATGGTGGATCACCATAGGGCATGGGGCCGCACTAATAATATTTAAAGTGCCAACCTGCATCCTGCGAGTGGTTTGGCTGACCACCTCCCCCCTCCCCACTCCCCGTCCCGCCTCCGTTAAAAACGAAAGTGGATGGGTTGGGGTCAGGATTCAGTGTTTTAACTCTTTAACCTCCCACCTGACCCCAACCCACCTGTTTTTTGGGGTTAAAATTCCCCCTACTAAGTGACTGGGGAAAGCTATGGCATATGGAGGTCTATGTGGGGAAGTGTGAGGTCATTTGGATTCAAGAAAGGCAAATCAGAAAATGTTCTTAATGGTGAGAGAGTAGGAGCTGTGGAGGAGTAAAGAGATTTAGGTGTCCATGTACACAAATCAGTAAAAGCTAGTGCCCAGGTACAAAAAGTAGTCAAAAATACAATGGAATGTTGGCCTTTATCTCTAGGGGGTTGGAATACAAAAGCAAGGATTTTATGCTTTAGTTGTACAGAGCCTTGGTCAGATCCCACCTGGAGTACTGTGTTCAGTTTTAGTCACCGAACCTCAGGAAAGATATACTGGCCTTGAAGATGGAACAGCACAGATTCACCACAATTATAGCCGGGCTTAAAGGGTTAAATTATGAGGACGGATTCCATATACTTGGCTTGTATTCCCTTGAGATTAGAAGTTTGGGGGGTGATTTAATCGAGATCTTTAAACTGAGAAAAGGATTTGATAGGGTAGATACAGAGAAACTATTTCCTCTGGTCAGGGAATCCAGAACAAGTGGGCATAATCTTAAAATTACAGTTAAGCCATTTAAGAGTGAAATCAAGAAGCACTTTTTCACACAAAGGGGAATGGAAATAAGGAACTCACTCCTCCAAAAGGCTGTGGATGCTGACTGAGATCGATTGATTTTTGTTGGGTAAGCGTATCAAGGGATATGGGTCAAAGCGGGTAAATGGAATTGAGGTACAGATCAGTCATGATCTAATAGAATGGTGGAACAGGCTCGATGGCTGCATGGCCTACTCCTGCTCCTATGTTCGCATGTTTCTATGTCTGAATGCATGCTTTTTAAAAATGAAAACAAAAAAAGGACACATCCAGTATTTAATTAGGATCTTCACTATTACCAGCGAAAAAAGAATCATTCTGTAAGCATATGCCTGTACACAACATTATAAAACTGCATAATATTGTGTCCATGTCGATATCTTAATCTGTTGGCCTCTGATGTGGTGCATTTCACTGTTTACCAGTTGGAAATAAACTTAGAACAATGATGAATCATGTACACCAAGTCTGCATTGTCAAATCTGTAGCTATAAGTTCGTAGCATTTCACTTCTTTCACATACTACAGGGTACATTTTCTACCTTTTGCGCTTCCAGTGCAAAGCCTCACCCACCTGGAGAACTTATCTCGCAATCGCATGCGTGCAGCACGTAATTTTTTCTGTCTTATTGCAATTGGAGACAGAATCATAGGTTGCTTGTGCACCATTTCCCAATGTGCAGCCCTTCTGGCTGAGGCTTCAAGCTGGGTGTATAAAAGCAGAAAAGTTGCCCTTACTTTTCTGCCTGCCTTTCCAGAGCACCATAATATTGGTGAAATGCATTCATTTTGACTATTGCATTTTCATGCTAGATGCAGAATAAGCATTCAGCCAGCTTATTTTCCATTTGGTCTGTGAAAATTTTGCTCCTTGGCCATCTTCCTGGATTCTCTGGATCCCATCTAATATTCCATTCCTATTTTTCTGAATACATAGCATGATTTTGCTACTCAATGAGGTTTATTTACCACTTTTTAGTGTAGCTTGACACAATGGTAGCACTCGCATCTCCTGAGTTAAAGGTAATGGGTTCAAGCCTCACTCCAGTTCTTGAACCCATATTCTGACTGACACCTCAGTGAAGGACTGAGAAAGCGCTTCATTGTTGGAGATGCCGTCTTTCAGGTGGGACAATAGACCGAGACCCCATCTGTTGACTACTGTAATTGCCTACATAATAGAAGTAACTTAAAAATAATATATTGGCTATGAATTGCTTTGGGACATCCTGAAGCTATGAAACGTGCTATATAAATGCAAGCTTTTTCTCGCTCTTTTCTCTTATCTTATGAAACTTCCTCACTTTGTGGGACTAGAAGCAAGCCTAAATATCTATAAAATTGATTACATGAATAGTTGAAACCCCTGATAATGAGAGATAGTATGAAATTAAAAGAAAGGGCTCATACGAAGGTAAAGAACAGTAGAGATCCTCCGGACTGGGCGAGATATAAAGAACAGCAAAGGGAGGCGAAGGAAGTGGTAAGAGCAGCAAAACGAGAAAACATTTGCAAAGGATTCTACAGATTTCTATAAATATATTAAAAGAAAGAGGGTGGCTAAGGGTAATGTAGACCCCTTAATGACAGATGCAGGTGATATTGTAATTCAAGAAATGGCAGACTTACTAAATAGTTACTTTGTATCAGTCTTCACAGTAGAGAATGAAGCTAAAATAAATCAAGGGAAGGAACTAACTAGTTAAGAAGGGTAAGAGAGATAAACTAGGAAATTATAGGCCTATTAGTCTAATGTCAGTTGTGGAGAAGTTACTAGAATCTGTTATTAGGAACAGAGAGACTGAGCATTTGGACAAATATGAACTGATCAGAGAGAGCCAGCATGGATTTGTAAAGAGTAAGTCATGTCTAACAAACCTAGTTGAATTTTTTGAGGAGGTAACTAATGTGCTAGACAAGGAAGTGTCTATGGATGTTATTTATATGGACTTCCAAAAGGCATTTGACAAGGTTCCACATAAGAGACTTATCAACAATGAGAGCGCATGGAATTAGAGGCAACCTATTAGCTTGGATAGGCCATTTGTTAGGAGGTAGGAGACAGAGAGTAGGGATAATGGATATGTACACCAATTGTCAGAATGTGACTAGTGGTGTCCCCCAAGGATCTGTCCTGGGGGCGCAGCTTTTCACTATAATTATCAATGACTTGGATGAAGGAATAGAGAGCTGTACATGTAAGTTTGCTGACGAGACTAAGTTAGGTGGCACAGTAAACAGTGCAGATGGGGGCTGAAAGTTGCAAAGGGACATCGATAGATTAAATGAGTGGGCAAAACTGTGGCAGATAGAGTTAAATGTGGGAAAATATGAGGTCATCCACTTTGCACCTAAGAAAGATAGATCAGAGTGTTTTCTAAATGGCGAGAAGCTGGGAACTGTGGAGGAGCCGAGAGATTTAGGGGTCCAGGTACAGAAATCGCTAAAAGCCAGTGGACAGGTACGAAAAAATAATTTAAAAGGCTAATGGAATGTTGACCCTTATCTCAAGAGGGCTAGAATACAAAGAGTGAAAATTATGTTACATAAGAACATAAGAATTAGGAGCAGGAGTAGGCCATATGGCCCCTCCAGCCTGCTCCGCCATTCAATAAGATCATGGCTGATCTTTTACCTCAACTCCACTTTCCCACCTGATCCCCATATCCCTTGATTTCCTTAGTGTCCAAAAATCTATTGATCCCTGTCTTGAATATACTCAACAACTCAGCATCCACAGCCCTGTGGGGTAGAGAATTACAAAGATTCACAACCCTCTGAGTGAAGAAATGTCTCCTCATCTCTGTCCTAAATGGCCAACCCCTTATCCTGAGACTATGACACCTAGTTCTCTAGCCAGGGGAAACAGCCTCTCAGCATCTACCCAGTCAAGCCCTCTTAAGAATTTTACATGTTTCAATGGGATCACATCTCATTCTTCTAAACTCCAGAGTATGTAGGCCCACTCTACTCATAGGATAATCCTCTCATCCCAGGAATCAATCTGTACAGAGCTCTGATTAGACATCATCCGGAGTACTGCATTCAGTTCTGGGCACCTCACCTCACCAGAATGATACCAAGGCTAAAAGGTTTAAATTATGAGTACATTTTGCATAGACTAGGTTTATATTCCCTTGAACATAGATTAAAGGGTGACAAAGAAAGAAAAGACTTGCATTTATATAGCGCCTTTCATGACCATCAGACAGCACGGTGGCATAGTGGTTAGCACTGTTGCCTCAGCACCAGAGACCCGGGTTCGAATCCGGCCTCGGGCGACTGTCTGTGTGGAGTTTGCACATTCTCCCCGTGTTTGCGTGGGTTTTCTCCGGGTGCTCCGGTTTCCTCCCACAGTCCAAAGATGTGCGGGTTAGGTTGATTGGCTATGATAAATTGACCCTTAGTGTTAGGGGGATTAAATACGTGGGGTTACAGGGATAGGGTGGGATATGTGCTGGTGCAGGGGTTACGGGGATCGGGTGGGATATGTGTCGGTGCAGGCTCGATGGGCCGAAATGGCCTCTATCTGCACTGTGGGGTTTCTGTGAACTCAAGGCACTTTACAGCTAATGATGTTAATTTTGATGTGTAGTCACTGTTGTTACATAGGAAACGTGGCAGCCAATTTGTGTACAGCAAGCTCCCACAAACAGCAATGTGATAATGACCAGATAATCTGTTTTTGTTGTGTTGATTGCTAGGGATAGATGTTGACCAGGACAGGATAACTCCCCTGCTCCTCTTCAAAATAGTGCCATGGGATTTTTTACATCCACTTGAGAGGCCCTTGGTTTAATCGCTCATCTGAAAGACGGCACCCCCAACAGCGCAGCACTCCCTCAGTACTGCACTGGAGTGTCGGCCTAGATTTTTGTGCTCAAGTCTCTGGAGTGGGATGTGAACCCACAACCTTTTGACTCAGAGGCAAGAATGCTACGAACAGAGCCACAGCTGACACTAGTGACAGGGTGATCTAATTGAGGTGTTTAAGATGATTAAAGGATTTGCTAGGGTCGATAGAGAGAAACTCTTTCCTCTGGTGGGAGAGTCCAGAACCAGGTGGGTATAACCTTTACAATAGAGCTGAACCATTCAGGGGTGATGTCAGAACTCACTTCTTCACACAAAGGGTAGTGGAAATCTGGAACTCTCTTCCCCCCCCCCCCCAAAAAACTGTTGAGGCTATTGAAAATCTCAAAACTGAGATTGATAGATTTTTGTTAGGCAAGGTTACTAAGGCGGGTAGATGGAGTTGAGATGCAGATCAGCATGATCTAATTGAATGGCGGAACAGATCTGCTCCTGTCCCTATGGGGTTGATTTTCAGTGTGCCGTGAGGCAGGCTTTTAGGCGGCGGGGGGCTAAAATCCCGAATTTGGGGGTCCCGACACCATCCCGCCCAAAACCCACCTCCCTGTAAGTTTCAAAGGAGGCGGATACCCGCCCCGCACTGGGACCCGCCGACCCCAGGCGGGAAGGGATTAGTGCCAATTAACAGGTAGTTAACAGGCAGTTTTTAGCCTAATCCCTATTTTGAAGGTTGTCGTGTGGGATTCCCGACGGCTCCAAACCACGGCAGGTTAGAGGAGTCGGGCCGTCGGGTTGAAGGACTTGGAGGGGTCGAAATGTCGGTGTTCAGGTGAGTGATGGGTGCATGAGTGCAAAGGTAAGTGTGCTTGGTGTGTCTAAAGTGTGTAAAGAAGTTTAAATTACCTGTACTTACCTTTACAGCCTTCCTTCCTCTAAGTTTCGGGAGTCCATCATTCAACCGGCACAGAAAGAAGAATGGCCGCGAGCTGTCAAAAGTGACAGCCTGCAGCTTTCATTGCCAACGAGATTTCTAACTGAGTCTGCGTAGAAGGACTCAGGTTAGAAGTAAGACTGCTTCAAACAGCTGTGAAACACTGATATTTCATCTGTCAACACGTCTTGACAGATGAAATTTCAGTCTGTAACGTCACCTGTTGCCGGGTGGCCCTTAATTGGCCTGCTGAGCCCGCTGGGCGGGCTCAACAAGGTCAATCAAGTGACAATCGCGTGGATTGGCCGCATCTCGATGGAGGCGGGACTACAACCCGAAAGTTGTAGTCCCGCCTCCTTCCCGACTTCTGAATGAAAATCCAGCCCTATGTTTCTATACTCTGGCTGAAATGAGTTGAGTACCCTTTCCTTTCCACTTAATATCTTACACTTCCAATGCGCATCTCCAATCCTTAAATTTGTCAGGATTATGTTCAATTTGGATATTGGCATTCACTTCAACTGGGGTATCTTTAGATCAGGACAGATATAATCCCATCTGGTATTGACATAAGAGAAATATCACATTTTAGGACTTTCAGCTCTATTAAACACAGTGATTTAATTCAAAGAGGAATATAATAGAAATAGATTGATTTTATAATTTAAAAAATTTACTTTCATTGAAAGACAGTTGTTTTTATATTAACATTAACTTTAAAAGATGTAAAAATCTACATGGGGCAGAGGAATCAGATGTCAAATGCAGTAGTGAACCTCCTTAACTTCTAATACTGAATCTTGTTGTCAAGGAAACAAGGTCAGGCTACAGACTGCCACATTAATTATAAGAGTTCTCTCCACTCCCTATCATGGAAATTGAAACTGGTAATTAATGTTTCTCTTTTTTTAGCTAAACCTTTGAACCTTTTTTACAAGGGGGCTGGTTGCCATTTTGGACATGCAGAATAGTCACTAATTGTGCCTGTCGACTTGACATTGCACAAAAGAGGGGCAGGTATCTTTTTTGATAATGACAAACTGAGAAAAAGATTTGCTAAACATGCAGTACTGATGATGATGATGCTTAAATATTTTTGACTTGTGTTAATTGAGCATTCTCTGATTCCCTTCCCCACGGAAGTAAACTTGCTGCCAAACCAAACATTTAGAATTGTGCATGATATCGTCATCTTTGTGTTATTCACTATTAGTATTTGCTGCGGTATGTTGCAAATAGCAAATTATTAATCTAATCTTTATAGTGCTAATGCATTATTTTACTTGGTGCTGCAGCTCTGTTGAGAGCAGCAACGTAATAAACAAATGAGGATGTCTTCACCAGATGAGCGAGGCTGTGGACTGCTGTTTAATATTGGGCTGAAGTCCTGGCAATAAATATTGCCATATTTTCAATGCCTGAGTTCACTGAGTGGCTCATCATGCTTCATTTAGTATTCCAGAGTGGCAGAAAATACAATAATCCCAGTGATGCTTTCTACGAGGGTGCTGAAAAATAATCACAACTGTTAAAGGTGTATGAGCGAGGCTATATCGCAAGCTTCATAAGTTATCCTGGCTCATTACCCAATAACCTCTCCTAACCAAGATGCAGAAATGTGGAACAATATCTGTACAGCTGCATTGGCTTGGATCTGCCTATTGTGATAAATGAGCGTCTGAATGCTTAAATGAAATAGGGTCAGATTTGCCCGCTAGTCAAAGTAGTATGATCCATGTTGTGGGTTTCAATGATAAGCGAATGCTGCAGCTCACTGAACCATCATATGATTCAGCAGCACAATCTGCAAACAAGATTATGGTCCAATTCAGAAAGGTCGTTGATTTGCCTTTTTTTAAACAAAATGATTGATCATCACAGAGCCAGAATCAATATTTTGACTGTGGCTATAAATTGGGATTAATCACACACTGAACTGGGTACTTCCCATAGTTGATACAAGATCTTTTACTTTGAACGGATCCTTTGATTATTGTCAGCAACTGCCCTGCTCAGGAAAACCAGAAGTATTGCTATTTATCGATTACAGATCTGATATGTTGGGCCTTTATCTAATATTGCTTGCCTTCTGGAATTTGTTGGGTGTTAGTACGGCCTTTTGTCCTAAATATTCTAAAGCTAGCAACAATATCAACATTATTGTCTTTCAAGTGTTTCGGCTCATTTAAAAGAAGGAATGTAAACATGTTAGTGCTGGGCCCAGACACCAACAAGCGGCCCTGTAAGCGCATGTAATTCATTCTATGAGTATCCATTATTTTGTATAGTGTGCACAAGTTACTTTTCCTTGCTTACTTTGAAATTTGGAAAAATGGGCAGTGTTGTATCAGGGTGAATTGATTGCCCAGATCAGGAGGGCAATTCCAAAGGAGCAAGTTCAGCCCCTACTGCGACACAAGCATGTATTTATTTATTTATGAATCACTAATGATGTCATCAATACTTACTGGCATAGAATTTGCAATCTGACATTCATCAGGCCATGCATTATTAGCACCTGTCTTGAATCTCCTAGATAGACACGTGCTGTGAGGTGGCCAAAAAATGATTTCTGCTTTCATAGGCTAGATGGGGAAAGGCTGTTCCCGCTAGTTGATGGTACAAGGACTAGGGGACACAGATTTAAGGTTTTGGGCAAGAGATACAGGGGGGATGTGAGGAAAACCTTTTTTACGCAGCGAGTGGTAATGACCTGGAAATTGCTGCCAACGGAAGTGGTGGAAGCGGAGATACTCGGGGAAAAATTTGGTTGGTTGTGCCACCCATTAGCGCCTAAAGAGGTCGAGAAGTGGGGCGCTAACCAACTAGCGCCCGGGCGCAGCGAACCCTGCGCCTCTTCCCAAATTGAGTGGACATTTAGCGCCGGTGTTAAACCGTTGCGCCCGCTCACCGGTGCACGCAGATCATGACGTAATTTCATTGTGCAACGCCCTTGGGGCACCCCGGACCGGAAATTCAGTGGCGCCCCCCTCCGTTCCGCCTGGAGCTAACAAGGACAGGTTACCTTGAACGTTTCCCAGTCGCTGTCGGGCTGGGGGGTCACTATTTAAAGGGGACTCTTCCTGGAATGTTAGTGGTAGCCATTTTTGGACCACACCTTCTGTGAGAGAGAGAGAGAGTTGCTCAGAGAGAAACGGAGAGCCATTTCTGCAGTGAGCCAGCACTGGCTGAGGAACTTTAGCCTTCTGAACATTACTTTGCAGTTGGTAAGCTTCTCAACCGGCATAACTTTCAGTGCGCACTTACTATGGGGGCTGCATTGGATGGGAACGTCGTCCTTCTCAATCATATTGACAGGGCGCAGGGATGCAGGGATAGAGTGGCAGGCATGGCCAGACGGAGGAGGGCCTACAGACGTCGGCACACGAGACCTTACGCTGCCAGGGTTTTCCGCCAACAGTTTTCGTATATCAACATGTCGGAGGAGCAGTGTTTCCGAAGGCTGCGCTTCAGTAAGGAGGTGGGCACTGAGCTCTGCCACCTGCTTCAGCCAGATCTGCAGCCTCAACTAAGGTGCAGGGCATCTCTGTCGGTGGCTGTGAAGATCACTGTGGCTCTAAACTTCTATGCCAGTGGCTCCTTTCAGGCCGCTACTGGGGACATTGCCTACATCTCACAGTTCGTGGTGCATTGCTGCATCTATCAAGTGACTAATGCCCTCTTTAAAAGGAGACGGCAGTACATCTCCTTCCCAATGACCCCGGACAAGCAGCGAGAGCGCGCAGAGGGCTTCGCAAGGATAGCTGGCTTCCCCATGGTGCAGGGCGCCATTGACTACACGCATGTGGCTTTGCGGGCGACTCTAGAGAATGCGGAGGATTTCCGCAACCGAAAGGGGTTCCATTCTTTGAATGTGCAGCTGGTCTGTGACCACCGACAGCTGATACTCGCTGTCAATGCCCACTTTCCAGGCAGCAGTCACGACGCCTTCATCCTGCGCCAGACTTCTCTGGCAGACCTTTTCGAAGCCCCGGCTCACCCAGGAGGCTGGCTTCTCGGGGACAAGGGCTATCCTCTGTGCCCCTGGCTGATGACCCCGCTCCGTTCGCCCAGCACCCCTGCTGAAGAACGTTACAGTGAGAGCCATCAAGTGACCAGAAACATCATTGAGCACACAATCGGCGTGCTGAAGCAACGGTTCCGCTGTCTGGACCATTCCGGAGGAGCCCTTCAGTACTGACCTGAGCGAGTCTCCCACTTCGTGGTTGTGTGTTGCATGCTGCATAACCTGGCAATCCTCAGGACCCAGCCAATGCCACCAGACATTGAAGCACCAGCGGAGGAGGAGGAGGAGCACCAAGACGGGAGGGAGGCACAAACTGCAAGGGCCATCCGTCAGAGGCTTATAGCAAGTCGCTTCTAGGCCCCTCTGAGGGAATGCTTTCTGCCATTCCAAGAACATGAATGGAACCGTTCTGCTACCCCTAAAGCCGGTCAAGGCAAAAATTAGTGCAAAGAACAGACATGGACATTGTGAATAAATAAACTTCTTTATTTAATAAAATGTGTATCCTTCCCGCATGACAAAGCAATGGAAACAAACAGCAAAACAAACAGACTGATGTAGGAGTCTCTGCACTCCTAACAAAGAATCTATAACTTACTGGAAGTTAACAAACTGAATTTATTGTCTAAGAACTTTACAAAACAAGAAACTACAGGAGAAGCTCAAAACAGGTCTTTTCTCTTTCAATCCACACGAGGACTCGCTGGCCCCGCCCTCTACCTCTGACGTCATGACGTCATCACGTTTCCCGCCGAAGGGGACGTCACGTGACCCACGTGATGACGTCATCGCGTCAGATCGTGATGTTGTCGATCTAGCTCTGTTTAACCAGAGCCAACTTGAAAGGTAATAACATTGGTTACGGGCAATTAATGCTAGAGGTAATAACATTGGTTACAGACAATTATGTAAGTCACTGTAAGAGTCTCTTAGTGGTTTTGCCACATACGCCCCCCAGAATTGTCTTTAACGAAAAGAGTCAATCGCTGAGGAGGTCGGACAAGTCTGTTGGACCGACTCCGAAATTCCCGGAAGCACCGATTGCCATCGTGGCAGCGGGGGAAGTACCGGGACCGGCGTGCTTGACTCGCGGCAGTCTATTCGACGGTCTGGTAACAAAACTGCACGGCGAGCGGCAGCAGCGGGCCTTCGGGCCGAAACGGGTGTGGTAGTAGCAGAAACCGGTTGTCGGAGGCACCTTTGTCGGTGCCGGGGACGGGCTCTTCGTGGCGGGGCATTGCGCGAGGGCGCAGTATTGTTGCCGGACCGCGTAAATCTTATCCGCCTCTTCGGCGAGTGCGACGCAGTCTGCATTTTCTGCTCGGGCGAGGGACGCCTGTACTTGCTCAGGAAGTTGAGTAAGGAACAGTTCGCGAAACAGAAAGCACTGGGGCTCGGACCCCAGGAGAGTCAGCATATGACTCATCATTTCCGAGGGTTTGGAGTCTCCTAACCCTGGTAGAGCCAGTAAACGGCGAGCGCGCTCCGCTTTGGTGAGACCAAATACCGGCAGCAATCGTGTCTTGATGGCGACATACTTGTCAGCAGTCGGAGGACTCTCCAGCAGGCTGATGATTCTCGACGCCGTCGAGCTCTCGAGGGCAGAGACCACGTGGAGATATCTGGTCTGATCCTGAACGATGTTGCGGAGCTCAAATTGCGCCTCGTCTTGCACAAGCCAAGAGGCTGCCTGTTGTTCCCAGAATTGGGGGAGCTTCAAGGCCACCGCATTGGCCTCCATCACTGGCCTGTGTTCGGCGTTCACTGCGAAAAACGATCGCGAGGAATCGGGGTCACCAATGTAGGAGTCTCTGCACTCCTAACAAAGAATCTATAACTTACTGGAAGTTAACAAACTGAATTTATTGTCCAAGAACTTTACAAAACAAGAAACTACAGGAGAAGCTCAAAACAGGTCTTTTCTCTTTCAATCCACACGAGGACTCGCTGGCCCCGCCCTCTACCTCTGACGTCATGACGTCATCACGTTTCCCGCCGAAGGGGACGTCACGTGACCCACGTGATGACGTCATCGCGTCAGATCGCGATGTTGTCGATCTAGCTCTGTTTAACCAGAGCCAACTTGAAAGGTAATAACATTGGTTACAGACAATTAATGCTAGAGGTAATAACATTGGTTACAGACAATTATGTAAGTCACTGTAAGAGTCTCTTAGTGGTTTTGCCACACTGCCACATAACTGTCTCTCACACACTGGAGACAATGTCCAAAACATAACCAACATTCAGACCAGCATCCTCGGCTTTGAATGAAAGAAATAACATAATTTAACAACACCTCCTACTTTTTGCCCCTCGATGGTGATCTGCTTCCCAGGCAGAATTGCCCCCTTCCCGCCCTGCAGCTCCTCCGTAATGGGACCCCAGTGGCTGCAGCAAGGCTGGGGGAGGCCTGCTGACTGTCCGAAACTAAGACCGCAGATGCCCTTGAGGTACGGCCTGGACCAGCTCTGGGCCTGGAGGGCCTGGCTGCTGACTGCTCCAACTCCGCATGGGCGGAAGCAGTCTGTCCTACAGGTGGTGGCAGCTGCAGTGGAGAAGTGCCAGTGGTGGCATCAGGAATGCTGTCATCCTGAGAGCGGACAGCAGCTCCCTGGTCGGCCGACACACTGGCACTCTGATGGGGCAGCACCGCAGCATGCGCAGCAATCGGCTGGTGCAGAGATTGCTGGCCTGCTGTGGTGCGGCGAGGGCCCCGGGGAATCCTGCCCAATCCTGCGAGGGTGGCAGCAGTCAGTGCTCGCGTGGCCTCAATCTGTGTCTGCATGAGACCAGCCACTGACTGCGTGGCAGCACTCAGCACTTGCGTGGCAGGTGCCAGTGCTTCGCCGAAGTCCTGGAGAATCCTTGCCAGTGCTGCGCCGAAGTCCTGGACACTCCTTGCCAGTGTCTCAATGGAGTCGGGCATCCTTGCCACTGCAGCCATGAGCTCAGTGTGCCTCAGCCCAGCCTGGGCGCTCATTTCTGCGAGGGCACACACCTCTTCTGCGCTCTGTGCAGCAGCACTCGCGGCCCGACTCGCCCTCCGGGGAGATGGCCCCTGAGCTTCCCTACCCCCCTTGCGTTGCTGCAGGCCGCTGGGTCCTGGAGCTACATCCTCCTCAGACCATTCCCCCCCGCTCCCCTCCAGGGAAGGCGTCTCCCCAGTCTGGACATGGGCTGGCTCGCCTGAGGGTGGTACGGATGGTCCCGCTTCCTCCTCCTCATCGCCTCCAGAGTCACTCGCACTGGCAGCTTGAGGGCCCGCCTCCCGAGCTGGTGATGCAGCATCTGAAAGCAGGGAGGTTCAAGAGTGGCTTTAGCGAAAGAACAGGGTGGCAGCAAGGGATGCATGAGTGCTGCAATGCTCTGAGTTGGCTCGAGAGTGAAAAAGCATGCTGGTGTGGGGAACAAGTGGAAGGAGAGAGGTCAAAAAGGTGATGACCTTACCATTGCTGTCCACAATGGGGTCGGCATCTCCAGAGGCGGCAGGGCCAATCATCCGGCTTGCCACAATCCGGTGGACTCGCTCCTCCAGGTCTGTAAGGGTCTGCAGGTAAGGCCGGCCTCCTCCGGTCCGATGCTGTTGCCTTCTATTATTCGCCAGCTTGGCCTGCAAGAGAAAGGACGGGGTGTGATGAAACCTGCATCCCTGAACTGGCATGACATGCCTCCCATGGTCGATTAGCCCTTACATTATGCAGCCCTGATCTGGCATGACATGCCTCCCATGGTCAATTAGCCCTTACATTATGCACAGAGCTGAATGTGCGTGTGTGTTTCCAGAAAGGGCCATGGGTGCTGGATAACAGCTGGCCATTGGGGCTTTGCACACCCTCTGGCCATAAAGTGAGGTGCAGATGGAGGGATGAAGATGATCCTGAAAAAGGCACTCACCCTGACGACTCGAGTGAGGTCGTTGAACTTCTTCCTGCATTGCACAGGAGTCCTGGGAACTATGCTGCTGGAGGTGACTCTGTGGTAAATCTCCCTCCAAGCTCTGTGGTAGTCGCTGTGTTGAGGCCTCCTGCCATTCTCTGGGTAGAGCACAGATCGCCTGCACTCCACCGCGCCAACCAGAACATCCAATGCCCCCTCGCTGAAGCGCTGCGCTCTCTCCCTGGCCCTCTCCATATTGATGCAGTTGTCGATGCCACAGGTAGGTTACCGCCGAGTTTGAGGCCTACGAGGCGCAGGGTGCGGCTGGAGATGATAATCGATCCGCCCCTTTAAGAGCTGGCCGGCGCCAGTGTGTCTGGCTGAAATCGATAATTGACAGCACCTTCGCTGCGCCAGCCCGCGGAGAAATTGCGTCGCGCCGCCGGGTTAGCACCTTAAGACTATCGTGCAGCACCTGATTTAGCGCCGCAATCACCTTCAGGGACGCAGCTACCCAATATCGCTCAAGGTGGTGATAAATTGCGCCTGGCGCTAAACTTTGTGCATCGCCAATACTAGCGCCCCAAACGGGGCGATACCAAATTTCTCCCCCTCAATGTTTTCAAGTGGAGACTGGATAGGCACTTGAGGGAAATAAACTTGCAGGGCTAGGGGATAGAGGGGGGAATGGGACTGACTGGATTGCTCTACAGAGAGTCGGCACAGACTTGATGGGCCGAATGGCCTCCTTCTGTGCTGTTATGACTCTAGTAATGCATGCCTTAGTTGTTTGACCAGGATAACCAATTACAGAGCTGGCCTTTGGCTGAACCATAGTTACTTATTAAAACCGGGGCTCGAGATCAATCCTTAAATGCTAGTTGAGCATGTTGAGCATTGATTTAACCAAACACATACATCTGTTTGTTCCTTTAGTCTACTCGTGTAAAGATTTAAGTGCCTGTATCGCTCTGAGGGTGCCCTGCACTTTAATCCAAAATAAACCCATAGATTTTTAATAATATGGATGAGAATCAGCAGCCTGCTTTTTGCGTTTGTGGGCGGGATCTCTGCTAGCATAGATGGGAGGAGGGGGCTATGAGGTAGTATTGGCAAGAAAGATTAGGCATAACTTTCAACGAATAGTAATTTATTTGAAGGAATCTCTTTTACCAGTGTTACGTCTATCAATCACATTGTCTGTCTAATGCTGTCATGCAAATTAACCCACAAATTGTACGCAGGTGCCAACTAGACTTTTATCACCACGTTATATCCATATTGTCAAATAATGGTGATCCACCATTGCCAACAGCTTCCGAGCTCCACAGTTTGCAGGATATCTTTTTAATGCTCGTAATTCACACAGGAAATTTAAATACAATTTTCTATATGGCTAAATTACTGCACTCATTGCAGGCAATAAAAAAGCTTCAGCAAAGCAAGGGACCCAGTCTTTAGCCATTACCCATATTATGGGCCAAGATTTATTTTCCTGGTAATACCATCAATTAAAGACACAAGTGCACAAAAATACAGCACAGCAAGGAATTACATTCATATTAGAGCTAGGCCATTTAGATAGCAGGGCTGATGATAGCTAGTACTCTAATGTCTGAGTATTAGGGCAAAGAATTACTTGAGCTGTCACAACAACAACAACAACAACGACTTGTATTTATATAGCACCTTTAACATAGTAAAACGTCCCAAGGTGCTTCACAGGAGAGTTACAAAACAACATTTTTCACCAAGCCACATAAGGAGAAATTAGGGCAGATGCTTGGTCAAAGAGGTAGGTTTTAAGGAGCGTCTTAAAGGAGGAAAGAGAGGTAGAGAGGCGAAGAGGTTTGGGGAGGGAATTCCAGAGCTTAGGGCCTAAGCAGCTGAAGGCATGGCCACCAATGGTTGAGCAATTAAAATCAGGGATGCTCAAGAGGCCATAATTAGAGGAGCGCAGATATCGGGGGTGGGGGTGGGGGTGGGGTGTTGTGGGGCTGGAGGAGATTACAGAGATAGGGACAGTAAAAGGCTTAGGGGTAAAGTTTTGTTATCACTTCCTGGGCAGTAATCTGTGGAGCGGACCACCCATCCATTGTAAAGCTCAATACAAAAGAATAAATACCGCGGATGCTGGATATCTGAAATAAAAACAGAAAATGCTGGAAATGCTCAGCAGGTCAGGCAGCATCTGTGGAGAGAGAAACAAAGTTAACGTTTCAGGTCGATGACCTTTCGTCAGAACTGGAAAAAGTTAGAGATGTAACAAATTTTAAGCAAGTGTAGGGGCAGGGAAAGGGGGAGGGGAGGTAAGAACAAAAGGGAGGTCTGTGATAGGGTGGAAGACAGGAGTGATTAAATGACAAAAGGTATGATAGTACAAAGCAAAAGGATTTGTTTTGCAAAAAGCAAAATTGTAAACCCCACCTGATTTTCACACCATTGATTTCAGTGGAATGAGTATCGGGCAGGTTTCTACAACAGGCAGACAATCCTCACCAACAGATTACCGTCCAGGTGTTGAAGACTAAAACTTACCCCTCCATGTTTTAGAAGTGGGCGACAAGGATATGTTGCTAGGGTCTGTATCAGTGCCAGATTGTATATCTAAAAGACAATGGGGCCGATTTTCCCGCAGGTGCGGGGAATTGTTGGGTTCCCCGAATGTCGGGGTTCCCACACGAATCTAAATGGGTCTGCCACATCGATGCAATTTTCCCTCAATTGGCCAATTCATTTCCAGCGTGTGGGAACCCTTGCTAATTGACTTTTTCCAGTCAGGAAGCCCCACAGTATGATGTCATCATTCGTAGTGCTTTCAAGGTCCACAGCAAGCACTGCATCCTCTGAAGGCTTCCAAACGAACCATACAGGATGGCAGAGGAGCCTGCAGCAGCTGTGGCCAGTGCCAGACCCCGAGCTGCCTCCAAATTCGACGAGGTTTCACTGCAGGCATTATTGGATGGGGTTAGGGCCCACAGGGAGGTCCTCTTCCCTAGGTCAGGAAGGAAGAGGCCTCCCACTGAGACCAAGGCTGCATGGATGCAGGTGTCAGCAGATGCCAACTCGCTGGGAGTCACCAGAAGAACCTTGGCATTACATCTCTAACTCCTTCCTTTACTCCCCCACAGTACCATCCAGAGCCCCCATCCCCACTGTGGAGGAGGAAGAGGCTGTGCAGCCAGACTCCTCAAAGGAAGCTCCAACCTCTGACGGCGCAGCGTCAGCAGAAGTAAGCGCACCCAGCACCAGCGCAGACACTCACACCTCAGGGGGACCTTCGGGACATAGAATAGTGTTGTCACCTGGTGTTTCACAGCTCACAAGTGAGCATCTGCAGATTGTGGAGACAGGGACAGCAGTGGAGAGTCCTCGTTGGAGGGCGCAGGCCTCTGCCAGCTCAGCTCAGCTGCATTTTGACCCTCTGCCTCTGGGTCCATCCATAAGATCAGAGGTGATGGAACTCCATGCACAGATGCAGGAGTCTCTGGCAGATTTTGTCTCTAGGGTCACTGCAAGTGTGGAGCGAATGGAGGAGTCCATAGCGAAGATGAGCTGAGCCTTTGCATAGTCATTGGCGCATGAACGCATCACCATGGAAAGGTTGGCACCCTCCAGGGAGGAGATAAGTCACCAGGTATGGAAAACATGGTGAGTGTTCATAATAGAATGACATCTCTTGAGGAGCGATGGGCATCTATTGAACAGAGAAACCAGACCTTCATGGAAGTCCTTCTGAGTAGGACTGCCAGTGCAGATACGGGTCCCCATGGGCCCCTGATGCGTAGCAAGGTGCTCTCAAGCCATATCCAAGCGCTGGCCCCTTCTGGCCTGTGCAGCTTCAGGTGACTGAGCAGTAGCCTGGCGCTCCTGCTGATGATGCTGCTGTTCCTGGTTCTGCTGCTGACGCCTCTGCTGCTGGAGATCCTCTAATGGCATGAAGGGAAGGGAAAAAAGGCCTCCCATACTTCTGGTAGATGCCTCCATTGAGGAAGCGCTGAGTGAGGGTGCCGAGCGGTGCTTCCCAGGAGCTCACATTGGAGAAGTGTGTGAGGCTCCAACCTTCCACAGCTGTGCCTAAGCCTTGAACAAGTTGCCCCAAGCCTGAAACAAGAAGGTCCTGCAACCTACAAATGCTGTCTGATTAAATCTCTTCTTTCCTGATTGACCTGCAGCTGAAAGTAAGTGAGCCGATATTGTTCACGCCAGGTTTCATCAGCGGTGTTCCCACCAGGCGTGTTTAGCGTGGGCAAAGGCTGAAAGTAGCAAGGGCCCCTTAAAATGGCATTATAGATGCCAATTATTGGTGGTTAGGGTGCCTAAAGACCAGTCCCGCCTGCTGCAGGCGGGACTGATTCGGGTCGGATTGAAACGCCGGGGTGAAAGTCGGATGGGGCGGGGAATCAGGCGGGGGGGGGGGTCGTGACCCCCTAATTTTGCAATTTTCCCACCCCCCCCCAACACGCCTGAAACCCCGCCTGATGGCTCCAGGAAAATCGACCCCAATGTCCTGCTTATCGTATCCCACACTTATTACCATATTGGTTTGCAATCTAAAGACTTGCATTCATCAAAGGCCAGAGTACTTCTGCCAAGCTTGCCCCTAATGTTGACTACAAATCTTTCCCCATTTCCAAATATTTGTATCACATTGAGAATGACTTGAGCGTTTCTACAATTTAACATTTAATGGCGTCAAACAAATTTACCTTCATATTGTACACAAAGTCACAATAAATTTGGATGACACTTAGCAGAGTCACTGGGTGAGGCTTTCACCTCAACAACTCCTACATCCTCATGACTTTTAAACCTAAACCATCTTATTAATTAAGGATTTCCAGTGATTGAATAGTTTAACTTACTGAGCCAATGAACAAGCAACAAGAAGTGATTGGCTTGGCAGTAATCTGACGCTGTTACCAGTACAAACCTGTCTGAAGTGCCTTTATATCCATGAGTACAAAAATAGGGCCCTTGATCTGTAAGATGTAAGTCCATCAAAATTACAATTTCATAACGAATCATATGAGACAGCTTGCATATTGTGATTGGTTAATATTCATTTTTTTCTTTTGTTGACCTATTTAGGTAGTTCAGCAGTAAATGAGATCTCTTATGCAAACAATAATTATTTATTTTTTACCAGGGGAAAAATGTGAAAATCCTGATTGCTTCATCCTTCTGTCATAAATCTTGTTCATTTTTTGAATTGTTAAAGAAAATTTTAAATTCCTGTCATTTTGCTCCCTGATAAGCACACAAAAGCGTACATGCCAGACATTGCACTTTTTGTATAAATGGAATTAGTGAATAGTTAATTGCATCCAGACGGCAGGTTTTCGGATTCTACTGTTCTACTTTTGTGTTGCCCTTCACTGGTTGCCGATTTAAAGAAAGCCCCGAAGACTTTGGCTTATAATTATCCCAGAACCTCATCCAACTTATATAAAATCTAATGATGAAAAAATAATAGCTTCAACTAACAAATTGAGTTCCCATGTTATTAGTATTTGAGCTGATGCATATTTCAGCAAGTAATTTTTTGAAATGAGTGCAGAAAAATGAAGTGATTGTGTCCTCATATAATGGCAAATGTAGACTAGAACACCCCACAGCAAGCCAAAGGCTATCACTTACTAAAACCTACCATGAGTGATGTGTGAACTGAACAATCAAAAAGGTGAAATCCCATCAAGCCAATTAATGAGCAAAGTAGTCCGAATATGTGACTGAAAGCCACAATGTGAAGGATTGCCCAGTCAGTTTATTTGACTGTGCCAGTTCATATTTATTTGGTTGAATTCATTTACACCTTATGTAAAATAAAATTAAGTGATTTGATGGTGGTTTTTGAGTGAGCTGATTGATCTGTTGAATAAGATAAACAATGACCAAGTCATGAGTCAAGACTAGTTTCACTCAGTTTTTCAATCAATCTTACTTTGTAAAGAAATGTACAATCAAGTCACCAGAATATCATTAAAGATCAGATAAGATTAATCTGGAAGAGGAAATCCATTTGACCCATCCTTAATGAGCCTACACTCATCTCACTGCAGCATCTTTTTTTCTTCTCAAAGGGTGCATGGGTGTTTGCCTTCATTACCCTAACCAGAAGTCCATTTCATATGATGATGACTCTTTTTCTGAAGAAGAAATTCCTGACTAAATTCATATTTTACTAGTTTGAAGCCGAGAACCCTTTAAATTAGTGGACAGAAAATTGGCCTGGTTCCTTTACAGGTGTGTGTTGTGATTCATTCAATTTTGTGATATTTGCAATCCAGTGCCTCTGGGCATAGACCGAGGAAAAAGCTGTGATACATCTTTTTGCATTTCCATGTCGATGAAATGTTTTCATTTTAGTTACTTAATTATCTTCCCATCTCCCCCAACTTTGTGCAAAATATCCCATCCTGTGATCTGTCAAAACTAATGAGATGTAGTTATTGAGTTAAATGTCAGCATGAGCTACCACCAAGACCTGGAGCCACAACTGTAGCACTGTGCATAGACAGTCGTAGCTACAACTCTACTGTTCAACTAGAATTTTGTTTCTATTTTAATCTAGCTTTTTTGTTTAGGTGATTCTTTTTTTAATAGTCAACACGGTGGAAGATATTGGTGGTAAGAAATTGAACGTTTTTCCACCCAGTGTCAGCATCAAGCACAACCTATGCAGAATAAAGGTCTCTGTACTCTACTTCAACCGCAATCCTAACTGAAACTACAGAAGAGAATCCTCTACTGTACCAGTGTGTCACTGCACCAGTTGTCCTTTCTGCATGAGAATGCCAATTAATACTGATTTGTGGGAAACATTGGCCCTGAATTTGCGATCGGAGGCTTCCCGTAGGGAAATGCTTCCAATCCGCAAATAAATTGTGTGGCCCTTACGGGCGCTTACGCACCTCGTATTCGCACATAGGGCTGCAAATTATGGGCCATTGTGATATTGACCCATGCCCACTTGGAGCTTGGTCGGGTTTATACTGCCCAAACTTATTTCATTTAGGTCTCTTATCAGAGGCAGAGAGGGGAGCCTTATCCAACCATTCTGGGCAGGATTCCAAACCAGGTTCCAGGGTTGAAAGGCCAGTGTTAACCTAACCCTCTGAGCAACTCAGCCACCCATTGTTACAATTACTACAATTATTATGAATTTCACAGTTGTAGTTGTGTAGTTAATTAGCTCAAGTTGGGAACACCCAGGGGAGCTTTTGTTGAACAGTGCACATTGGGGAGGTTATGACATTGATTCAAAACTGTACACCATGGAAATCTATACAAGTCAGGGGCATTTGTTAAATTTTTCTTTGTTCTTGCACTATATGTTGAACTATTTCTACAAGTATGCTGTAAATGTCACAAAATATTTGCAGACTTCTACATTGTTATAAATTATATTACTGAAATAATAGTTTGTTTGCATTTATGGAAATCTGGTTTCTTGTTCCATTTATGTTCCTGTGAAGGAAACATATGCCAATGCTTTGTGGTTAATGATACTGTCATTATTTGTAACTCAGCATATTTGTAACGTTAAAGCAAATAGACTGTAAAAATAATCCACGTCAAACTCCCTGGTCATGTTTATTACATGCTGTTATTATTTACAACCTAACAACCTATAGTGTTAGCAAGATTAACAGTTCTGATAAAACCACCTTAATGGATTTTCCTTTAGAAGTAAGTGCATTTTGAGTGCTGTGATTCATCCTTTTGCATTTCCACATTGATAAAATGTTTTCATTTCATTTACTTAATTTTCACCATTCTCTTCTCTTCCCCCACTCCCCCACTCCCCCTGCCTCCCTCACCATTCTCTTCTCTCCCCCCCATTCCCCCACCCCCTCGCCATTCTCTCCCCCACTCCCCCTACCCCCCTCGTCATTCTCTCCCCCTCCCCCAACCCCTCGCCATTCTCTTCTCTTCCCCCCACTCCCCACTCCCCCTAACCCCTCGCCATTCTCTTCTCTTCCCCCCACTCCCCACTCCCCCTGCCTCCCTCACCATTCTCTCTCCCCACTCCCCCACTCCCCCTACTCCCCTCGCCATTCTCTCCCCCCATTCCCCCTGCCTCCCTCACCATTCTCTTCTCTCCCCCCACTCCCCCACCCCCCTCGCCATTCTCTCCCCCACTCCCCCTACCCCCCTCGTCATTCTCTCCCCCTCCCCCAACCCCTCACCATTCTCTTCTCTTCCCCCCACTCCCCACTCCCCCTACCCCCCTCGCCATTCTCTCCCCCTACCCCCTCACCATTCTCTTCTCTTCCCCCCACTCCCCCTACCCCCCTCATCAATCTCTTCTCTTCCCCCCACTCCCCCTACCCCCTCACCATTCTCTTCTCTTCCCCCCACTCCCCCTACCTCCCTCACCATTCTCTTCTCTCCCCCCACTCCCCCACCCCCTCACCATTCTCTCCCCCACTCCCCCTACCCCCTCGTCATTCTCTCCCCCACTCCCCCTACCCCC
The DNA here is from genome assembly GCF_052327205.1 of Somniosus microcephalus. NCBI lineage: Eukaryota > Metazoa > Chordata > Chondrichthyes > Squaliformes > Somniosidae > Somniosus > Somniosus microcephalus. Next base: position 298,608,498 of record NC_140989.1, on the reverse strand, counting down.
TCGTCATTCTCTCCCCCTCCCCCTAACCCCTCGCCATTCTCTTCTCTTCCCCCCACTCCCCACTCCCCCTCACCATTCTCTCTCCCCACTCCCCCTACCCCCTCACCATTCTCTTCTCTTCCCCCCACTCCCCCTACCCCCCTCATCAATCTCTTCTCTTCCCCCACTCCCCCTATCCCCCTCATCAATCTCTTCTCTTCCCCCCCACTCCCCCTACCTCCCTCACTGATCTCTTCTCACTTTTTCCATTACTGCTACTTTGAGTTTTTAAGTTAAGACACCATGACTGCGCCACAGATCCAGTGACTGACTTTGCATAGAAATTGGTCGCCAAACTTACTCCAAGATCTGCCTGCAGATACTAAACAACCATAGTCCTTAAAAACACCATTGATCCTGTGTAAAATGTTAGTAGGATGTTTGGTCCCAGTATGCTAGATGGATCAATCGTTCACTATAACATTTCTTATATTTATGATGTTAATGTCTTGCCAAATGTACACCTGAAAATGACCACAATTCAAGTCGTGAAACTAAAGTTTTATATATGGTATGCACGTCTCATTCAGTAACAAACTCAACTACGTTACTGAATATTGCCAGTCATTTCAGTCACTTGACTGACTAAATAGCATTAAACTAAAACATTATTTTCTATAACTATTTCTTCCCTTTTTTCTTTCAAAAGTATTTTTTAAAATTATTTTAGTGCTCATTAAGGTGCTGGTTGTCAGTGAATGGGTGTGGAAATATTTTCCATTTTTGGCAGCCAGTGTCAGCAGTAAACACTCCAAAGTTATAAATAGTACATCTAGACACGGAATAAAATCCTCACCTTTGCCCTAGCAACATGCTTTAAACATAACTTCAGAAGTGTCCCCAGAACACCAGTGTGACATTTCCATATCCTACAGTGAGGCCTCTGACCAAAATTGCTGATTTTTCTTTTGTCAGTTTCTTACGAGGAACCAGGGAGAGAGCACCCGAAATGCATCGTGTTGGACTCATGTATGCAGCAGTGGGAGAGAATGAACCAATTAATCCATTTGATCTGAACTGGGCTCGATTTTAACAGCCCTGAGGAGGCGGGTTTGAGGTGTGTCAGCTGCTAAAATTGGAATAAATGGCTTCAGACACCCAACCCGCCCCCACGCGATTTTTGTGAGTGTCTGTTCAGCTGCTCCCAAACTGACCCGACTCCAACCGGTGGGACAGGTAGTTAAGAGCCTGTTAACTGCCTTGATAATCCCATTTTGATAGAGGTTTCCCATTTTCGTGCCTCTGGCTCCTGTTTCCCGTCTTGTCAGAAACAGTCCAGCTGCTAAGAGGTAACGGTGGTGTAGTGGTAATGTCACTGGGCTAGTAATCCAGAGGCCTGGACTAATGATCTAGAGACGTGAGTTTAAATCCCACCACGGCAGCTGGGGAATTTAAATTCAGTTAATTAAATAAATCTGGAATAAAAAGCTAATACGAAACTATCGGATTGTCGTAAAAACCCATCTGGTTCATTAATTTCCTTTAGGAAGGAGATCTGCTGTCCTTACCTGGTCTGGCCTATATGTGACTCCAGACCCACAGCAATGTGGTTGACTCTTAACTGCCCTCTGAAATGGCCCAGCAAGTCACTCAATTGTAACTAACCGCTACGAAACGTAATAATAAGAATGAAACCGGATGGACCACCCAGCTTCGACCTCGGCACCGGCTACAGACATGGCAATGGCACACCCAGCCCAGCCGACCCTGCAAAGTCCTCCTCACCAACATCTAGGAACTTGTACCAAAATTGGGAGAGCTGTCCCACAGACTAGTCAAGCAACAGCCTGACACAGTCATACTCACAGAATCATACCTTTCAGCCAATGTCCCAAACTCCTCCATCACCATCCCTGGGTATGTCCTGTCCCACCAGCAGGACAGACCCACCAGGGGTGGTGGCACAGTGGTATACAGTCGGGAAGGAGTGGCCCTGGGAGTCCTCAACATTGACTCCGGACCCATGAAGTCTCATGGCTTCAAGTCAAGCATGGGCAAGGAAACCTCCTGCTGATTACCACCTACCGCCCTCCCTCAGCTGATGAATCAGTACTCCTCCATGTTGAACATCACTTGGAAGAAGCACTGAGAGTAGCAAGGGCACAGAATATACTCTGGGTGGGGGACTTCAATGTCCATCACCAAGAGTGGCTCGGTAGCACCACTATGTGTCTGCGACAGGTGGTGAGAGAACCAACATGAGGGAAAAATCTACTTGACCTCGTCCTCACCAATCTACCTGTCGCAGATGCATCTGTCCATGACAGCATTGGCAGCAGTGACCACTGCACAGTCATTGTGGAGATGAAGTCCCATCTTCACACTGAACGCACCCTCCATCGTGTTGTGTGGCACTACCACCGTGCGAAATGGGATAGATTCAGAACAGATCTAGCAGCTCAAAACTGGGCATCCATGAGGCACTGTGGGCCATCAGCAGCAGCAGAATTGTATTCCACCACAATCTGTAACCTCATGGCCTGGCATATCCCTCACTCTACCATTACCACCAAGCCAGGGGACCAACCCTGGTTCAACGACGAGTGTAGAAGAGCATGCCAGGAGCAGCACCAGGCATGCCTAAAAATGAGGTGCCAACCTGGGGAAGCTGCAACACAGGACTACATGCATGCTAAAAAGCGGAAGCAGCATGCTATAGACAGGGCTAAGCGATCCCACAATCAACGGATCAGATCAAAGCTCTGCAGTCCTGCCACATCCAGTCGTGAATGTTGGTGGACCATTAAACAACTAACAGGAGGAGGAGGCTCCAAGAATATCCCCATCCTCAATGATGGTGGCGCCCAGCACGTGAGTGCAAAAGACAAGGCTGAAGTGTTTGCAACCAACTTCAGCCAGAAGTGCCAAGTGGATGATTCATATCGGCCTACACCCGTGGTCCCCACCATCACAGAAGCCAGTCTTCAGACAATTCGATTCACTCCACGTGATATCAAGAAACAGCTGAGCGTACTGGATACAGCAAAGGCTATGGGCCCCGACAACATCCCAGCTATCGTGCTGAAGACTTGTGCTATAGAACTAGCCGCACCTCTAGCCAAGCTGTTCCAGTACAGCTACAACACTGGCATCTATCCGACAATGTGGAAAACTTCCCAGGTATGTCCTGTCCACAAAAAACAGGACAAATCCAACCCGGCCAATTACCGCCCCATCAGTCTACTCTCAATCATCAGCAAAGTGATGGAAAGTGTCATCGACAGTGCTATCAGGCGGCACTTATTCACCAACAACCTGCTCACTGATGCCCAGTTTGGGATCCGCCAAGACCACTCAGCTCCCGACCTCATTACAGCCTTGGTCCAAACATGGACAAAGGAGCTGAATTCCAGGTGTGAGGTGAGAGTGACTGCCCTTGACATCAAGGCAGCATTTGACCGAGTGTGGCATCAAGGAGCCCTAGTAAAACTGAAGTCAATGGGAATCTGGGGGAAAATGCTCCACTGGCTGGAGTCATCAAAAGAAGATGGTTGTGCTGGTTAAAGGTCCATCATCACAGCCACAGGACATCGTTGCAGGAGTTCCTCAGGGCAGTGTCCTAGGCCCAACCATCTTCAGCTGCTTCATCAATGACCTTCCCTCCAACATAAGATCAGAAATGGGGATGTTCGCTGATGACTGCACAGTGTTCAGTGCCATTCACAACTCCACAGATAATGAAGCAGTCCATGCCCGCATGCAACAAGCCCTGGACGATGTTCAGGCTTGGGCTGATAAGTGGCAGGTAACAATCGCGCCACTGAGGTGCCAGGCAGTGACTATCTCCAACAAGCAAGCTTCTAACCACCTCCCCTTGACATTCAACGGCATTACCATCACCGAATCACCCACTAGCAACATCCTGGGGGGTCACCATTAACCAGAAACTTAACTGGACCAGCCACATAAATACTGTGGCAACAAGAGCAGGTCAGAGGCTAGGTATTCTGCGGTAAGTGTCTCACCTCCTGACTCTCAAAAGCCTTTCCACCATCTACAAGGCACAAGTAAGGAGTGCGATGGAATACTCTCCACTTGCCTGGATGAGTGCAGTTCCAACAACACTCAAGAAGCTCGACACCATCCAGGACAAAGCAGCCCGCTTGATTGGCACCCCATCCACCACCTTAAACATTGACTCCCTCCACCACTGGCGTACCATGGCTGCAGTGTGTACCATCTACAAGATGCACTGCAGCAACTTGCCAAGGCTTCTTCGGCAGCACCTCCCAAACCCGCGACCTCTTCCACCTGGGAGGACAAGGGCAGCAGGCGCATGGAAACACCACCACCTCCAAGTTCCCCTCCAAGTCACATACCATCCTGACTTAGAAGTATATCGCCGATCCTTCATCGTTGCTGGGTCAAAATCCTGGAACTCCCTACCTAACAGCACTGTGGGAGTACCATCACCACATGGACTGCAGCGGTTCAAGAAGGCAGCTCACCACCACCTTCTCAAGGGCAACTAGGGATGGGCAATAAATGCTGGCATTGCCAACGATGCCCAGATCCCATAAACGAATAAAAAAAAAGGAGATGAGTTGGTGGAGGACATGCTCTGTAGTCCTTCAAAAGCACTCCTGTGGCATGGCTGGCATTCCAATGCAACAACTTTGTTGTTGGAGGTTTGGGATAAGATTTTGCAAATCTACTGACTTTGTGACTGGTCAAGCTGACACACATCTGCTGTTTGAACTGATTGGGAATAATTTCAGGCCACTTTGAGTGTGCGCTTGCAATCTTCTTGCCCCAACTGAAATCTATAACAACGGGATGGGAACCATTTACATCTTCTCATCCTGGTCGTCCAATTCGGAGGAAGAGCAGCACGGCTTAGTGCTGCCGGATGAGGAGGAGGAAGAGGATGAGGAGGAGGACGGGGAGTGACGCCTTGCGGGGCCTAATGTGGCCAATCCAGCAGCAGGCGACCACATTGATGGCCATCAGGCAAGGGATGCACTCATCCATGCCAGATTCACATAAGCTTACGCTTCAACCACAGGTGGCTGGCACATGGAGATGAAGATAAATCCGACAGCCTCACAACGCCAGGCATCATCTGTCCAATAAACGGTGGTTTGCGCTCAGTATCACCACCATCATTCTACATGGAAATCACCCTGAGCCCTCACTCTTGAACTTCCATTTCCCAGAACACAGAGGCCACACTTTAGGTGATCTCAGCAGATCATTAAACCTTTTCCCACACTGAACCCATGTGCGTCTGCACACAGAGCTCGAGCTCACCTCCTCAGCAATTTGCAGCCAAGCTGCTTTGGTTTGCCGAGGAGGCCCCCTCCTTCCATTTCCAGGGAAGAGGAGCTCCTGACGTCCTCTAACTCCCTCAACAAGAGCATGGAGAGAGCCCTCATTGAACCTGGGTGCAGCCTTAGTTATTGGGACTGCCGTTCCTGCAGCAGCCAGCACCTTTAAGAGAAAAAAGCATTAATATTACTAAGCCAATGATTGGAACAAATCTGGCATCGTTTTCATTTCATAGTCAGATAATAAATTGATATATTTAAAAAATCATAAATATCTTTCTGGAATAATATGACCAGCAATTTCATTCATTAAATTTTGTTCAGAACAGACGCTGTCCACTCCCCTTTCTATATAATACAGCACCAATCCATCCCATTGACAGTTTTTCCAAAGGGGACATGGCCCCTTTAAATTTTCATTTAAAGAACGCGTCATCAGACGCGAGAAACTGACAGCCTCCAAGCAATTGCCTGGAGGGACCCGCACGTTGGCCGTAACGAGGCCAATCAAGGCAAAATAGTTACTGATGGGAGACGGCAGCCGGGAGCGGGTCGGAAAGCTGCCGAGCAGTGGGCCCGCCCTCAACCCGCCTCCATTAGTAATATCGAGCCCTAAGTGATAGTGAGAACGGTTTTGATCTCCGCCTTTACAATGAAGCCCTGCACATTTTACCTGAATTTCCACAGTACTATCCAGTTAGTGTTACAGGCAGCAGTTGATTTCCTCATATTACACATCACCATGTGAAGAACCAGTATGATAATCACTGAAACGAAATGGCACAGATTAACCCTTTTGAGCTGAATGTCTTTTGGAACTTGCACGTTTGTTAACTGTCAAAAAGGATTTTGCTTCCACACTATCCTTTTATCTTGATTCAAATCCAGCTACTTCAATGGGAAGAAAGTTTCCTCTCTATGAAATAATGCTGTAAGATCCTGTATAAAATCAAATGGCAGTCCCATTCTAGCTTCTTAAGGGCTTCGGACCATGCCCCTAATTTGGCACTAACATGGCGGTCTTGGTCAAGGAGATCGCAAGGATGGTTGGTGTAGAAAATGGAAGAATGTCACACTGGTGCACTATGAGGTTCTTCTGAGGTTAGAGCTGAGGCATGTTGTTGGAGCTTTTCTCCCCATTTGCTCCATGTTATACCTAAGTTGTGAATCCCTCACCTTGATGAGCACAGTAATTCAGCAAAGAAACAAATAGAGGTCTTGAAATTACTCAGAGATACTAGGATAAACATGCTTAACACATTTGTTTGAAATTCCTTTCAGCTATTTTAGCAGAAACCTTCATAAGTTTAAACGGGTTAACAGCTTCACTAACATAGCAGAAAAAGTATTTCACATGAACATATTAACCAAACATTCCTAACTGTCAGGTGATAGTCAAGCTTCATAAATGATATTTCCCAAATGTTGAACCCTAATATTCTTTTCTCGATTGTCAGCTGTACTGGCTGCTTAACATTATTATCCTTGAGAAGGGACACCTCAAGAAAGGGACAGAGGTAAGCAACTAACTTATTAACGAGCTCAATTATGAGGAAATATTCAGGAAGTTGGGGTTGTTTTCTTCAGAAATGGAAAGATTTTAAGGTGACCTAATGAAGTTTTCAAAATTGTAAAGGGACTTTGACAGAAGTCGATCCAGGGACATTATTTACTGCAGCAAAGTGCTCAAATATTATAAAGACACAAGTTAAACATTTGGAGTAAGAAGTGAAGTCCAGCAGAACTATGTTGCACGAAGGTTTTAGGTGGAATAATGTACTGGAGAAGCACAGTGTAAACCGGTTCAAATGGCAGCCCAAAGTGTTTCTGAAGGGATTGGGTGAGTAGATGAGGTTGAGATCAATGAAAAATGGATGGGTTTGTTGGATCTATAACCTTTTCCTGTTTCAAAACATTCTTGTGTTCTTAACATATTTGGTCACCTTCCCCAAAAAAATGTACGTGGGGCATCAGAACTGTTCTCTGTGTGGTTCATTTTTCTCATTCACAATCACTCACATGCTTTAAGTATCATTCTAATTCATGGTAGAGGATGAACACTATTTTTTGTAAAAATGGATTTTAAATTCAGAGCTAAAAGCATTGGTTCAATTCTTGATGGTTTTCTTTCATGAACCAAATGTTAATTTGAATAGAAATAGTGCTATCCAATTTTGTACATTAGTATTGAAATCAAATATTTTACTATATTTATAGTTGTGATATTTATTATTCATTAGTCTAACAATCCTCAATGCTTTCTACTTTGCAGCTCCGAATTGTGGCATTTATGGATTGTAAAATGTATTGATATTTAGAACTGTAAATATAATTTGATGCAAATGCAACCATTAAAGAATAGTCACAGCACATTAGCTCTATGTAGATTTTATTTGCTAAGGAGGGCAGCAGGATTAACCATTCCCAGAGATAGATTTCTTTAGCACCTTCTATCAAACCAAATAGAGAATGTTTTGTAACTGAAGTTTAACTGATTAAATCAAATTGTTTTAGTTTCCCATATGGTGCTTTGAGCTCTGAAACATGGTAACAATTAACTAACAAAGATGGCATTTAATGTAGCATCTATTTGCAAAAGCTACACAAATAAAATTAAGGGATTCATGCACAGTTTTGTACAATTTATACATGTATTTGTACGAATGCTTTTTAATATTTATTTCAGTGCCATTAACATCCTCTCATGTTTACATAAATTTATTGAAAATACATTACTATGTGCAGAGTGAAAGAGCTGTTAATTTCTCCAGAGTGCAATGTATTCGAACACAAAGTACATTTGCTGCAAATCCATCCTTCCCCTCCCCCACCCCCTCTTTCTAAGTCAATAAGAAAGAGATCTCCACCAATTGTTCTCAGACTGGCAATAGCCTTAGATTAAGAGATAGTTGTACTGCCAGTCATGTAAGTGAGACATAAGATGGCTGTAGCGACTCATGCCTGCCACCAAATTGTATGTCTCCTTCTGGGTTGTTTCAGTCTTCAAAATGTATTTCTCGTACCTTTTCCAGAATGCCTTGGTTTGCCTTTTTTTCCCCTCCTCCTTGTGGTAGCCACAAAAAAAACTTCAATGTGGAAATCCCCATATGCCAATCTTTTGGTTTTGAATAATTTGAATGGGTCTGTTGGTTTAGTCATGAATCCACTGCTCAGTGTGCTCCAAGTTCCTGCTCTAGCCTGAGTTCACTGACCACAGCCTGGACACTGAAGTTCCTCAGTCAGCAAGAAATATCAGCCAGATATTCCTCTTCGGATTTATATCCACGTGACAGCCTGCTGAAACATTCTGTGCGTGTGTGTTTGTTTGTGGACACCAGACGTAGACGGGATTGCGTTTGGCTGAAGTCCTAGTGGTCACTTAGCCTGCTGTCACTCATGCTCACATGGGAGGAATAGCTGCTTGGCTGCAATCCTGGAATGCAGCTAATGCCTGTGAAACCATACCTGGGCATGGGACAGCACCTTCAGGACAGGATTTTTATGAGGGGGAACTGAGCAAAATTGCCAAATGTTTGTTTCTTAAGACACTAGCATCCATTATATTATCAATCTCCATTGAACAGCAAGAGCATCAAATACAACTCCGGTATTTTGAATGAACCTCTACTCCATAATGATACAATAATATAATATCACAGTGGAACCTGACCTTTACATTGATTTTTCAGAGTATTTGAAAATCACATGCTGCTCCTTTCCAGTGGTCACAAACTTGACATTTGATTTTCTCTGCATCAGTGCCTTCTCTGCTAGAGATGATGAGTTCTATTCTATCCATTAGCAGGTTTCAAATCCCAAATCCTAATTTCCAGTCAATGGCACCGAAGACTAAAATGTTTTTTTTTGAACAGCACTGTTAAATCGCAAACAAGTTTAGCAAATAATTTTTTTTAGGGCCTATAGCAATGTTATCTTCAGAGTTGTACAAATACACTCCACCCTCAGTGTAATACGACAGTTGGGAACAATGCATTTTGCATGTTATAGTAAGGTGTATGCTTAATGTAATGTACAAGGTTCTGGGTTCCCTCTATCATAGTATGAAATGAAACATGAAAATGTTACGAATCTAGCTCTTGTGTTAGAAATGATAAAACATACAGCGAGGGTAGGGATTTTTTGCGAGTTATTAAGGATGCAAATACTAATGATTAAAAAGAATTTGTGATATTCTCCAGGAGACACTTTTTTACGTACAATCTTAAGCTGGGAGGGTGGAGCTTTGTTCCATTTTAAGCACCCAGTTTCAGCATTAACTGCTTTGCTCTGCCCACAACTTTGATGGGCTTCCCAATAGAGTAGATAGAGAGAAACAATTTCCAATGGCAGGAGGGTCAGTAACCAGAGGACACAGATTTCAAATAATTGGCAAAAGTGCTAGGGGTAGGGGGGTGGAGGAGGAGATGAGGAGAATTTATTTTATGCAGTGAGTTATTATGATCTGGAATGCACTGCTTGAAAGGGTGGTGGAAGCAGACTCAATAGTAACTTTCAAAAGGGAATTCGATCTCTACTTAAGAAAGAAACATTTACAGGGGTATGGGAAAGAGCAGGGAAATGGGACTAATTGGTACCTTTCAGAGAGCCAGCATAGATACGATGGGCTGAATGGCCTCCTTCTGTGCTGTATAATTCTATGAACCTCGGAAGAGCATCTTATACTGCACCAGCCATCCTATGGCTTCTCTGGTGTGGTCAAGTTATTGCTAATTAGTACCAAATTAGGGACATTTCTGTCCTATAGGCCCTTAGACTGAGATTGCCCAAATTATAGCCAGCATATAGACTTTCATCCCATCAGTCTGGACCAGATTTGAAGCCTGACCACAAAATTAAAAGGCAGTGTCTTACCAAATGAGCCAACCAGTTCTCCTTTTTCTTCTCAGGATTAACAACTCTTCCCCTATAGAATTAGGATATAACCATAACTTTTCCAATAAGCCCACCTTATGATTAGACTGGCATCCCTTCTCACTCCCAGACCCACTGTTTGTGCCCAGGTAGTCAGTCTTCTCAACAACAGTTTGGCCTGCTTTATGCCTTGCTGTTTCTTTTAGACCAGGAGCCGGCTTTGTACTGCAGTAAAGTGGTTTCTCCTACATCATCTACCGTACAAAATAAGGCAATTAAAAAAAAATCAATTAACTAAAGCAATGAAAAAGCACAGACACCAAATAACTCTGGCAAATTGATGCTGCTCCAATGTACTACATTAATGAATGTAAAAGCATTCACACAATTGTGCAGACTATCTTTCCATAATATGTATTTTTTATTAAAATATTAATGCTATTTCATAATTCTTGCCCATAATGTATCACGGAGTTGGATGGGTTTTTGGGGCAGTTTTTTTCCAATGTGCTTTTGTGGTTTCCGAATGAGCTCTGGTGAAGCCTTGCATGAATTAACCACATCTTCCTGTACAAGTTCTCCGACAACCCGCCCAACATAGTAATGCTGTATAGTTGTTCTCCTCACCTCCTTAATAGAAAGACTTATTACGTTGGCCACTGTGGCAGGTTGGAAGAATTGACTGCAGATCTTGAAGTTTGCATGTTTGACATTCTGTCACTGACTGCATCAGGTTAAACCCATAAATCATTTAATCTGATCGAAGTACTGTCTCATTTGCCTAATGTTTCCTTAGCAAAGATGGATTCTCAAACTACAGTAATAGAGGAACTGAATATTCTAGTGATACTAACACTGATTTTGCTTTATGCACTTACATTTCTTTTATAAGCATAATAATATTTCTTAAAGGGGCAACGTCTTTCTGAATATGTGTTTGGCTAATGTTTAATTGTTTGGAGATGGAGAAAAACTGTGCATAAAATTGTACACAAGTCCTATGATGCAATTTAATCCAATTTACAACATTCTGTCTTTTGTTGGAACTTTTTTGTAGAAAATGCATTGAAGAGGTCTTCAAATTATTTTTCAAGTATTAGTCAATTTATATTCACTTTGTCATTCATAACACTCAGCATAGATTTATTTTTGCTTTATTGAAGCCTTTTGTTTTCAATTTTAGGTCAAGCATCTTTATATGAGATTACCTGTAGGATCATGTTTCTACATTAAAACAGTGACTGCACCTCAAAAAGTATTTAATTGGCTGTAAAGTGCTTTGGGACGTCTGGTAATTGTGCAAGGAGCTACATAAATGCAAGTCTTATTTTATATTTCATCCAACATAGAAACATTTCAAAGTGCTTTAGAGAGTGTGGGGAGGAAGGAACAGGTGCCTAGTTCTAATTTTAAGTTTATGCCCCCTTGTTCTGGACTCAGGAAGGATATATTGGCCTTGGAGAGGGTGCAGCACAGATTCACCAGAATGATACCAAGACTAAAAGGTGTAAATTATGAGGACATGTTGCATAGACTAGGTTTATATTCCCTTGAGTATAGAAGTTTAAAGGGTGATTTATGTTATATCCGTGTATCTTAATGTTGTGTCCTTCAATAATCAGACAACAGACTGCAGGGAACGATCAACAGGTGTTTACTGAATGAGGGTTCAAACTGCAACTGACTGTACAGATCACTACTCAGGGTTTATAGACAGGTGTGGTCACTGCTGGTACTACAGGATACAGGAGCTGTAAAAAGTAGTTCTCCCCCTTAAAGGTACATACATTACAATTCCTCCCCTCTTAGATTAACAGTACCATAACACTCATTTAACAATTAAATATCAAACTAATTACAATTAACACTTTTAACATGCAACATTAACTGAAAATAGTCTATTTATAAATTCAGTCTTTGGGGAGGCTTCCTGATTCTTTCTGGATAACGCCTTTCCCGAGTGTCTTGCTCTTGGTGCGGAGGCGATTCTAACACCCTGTCGTCAGTTGATTCATCAGCTTCCAATGCTATTGTTTCTGAGGTAGATGCGACCTGTACGTCGGGTTCCTCACCAGGTACGTATGGCCGAGACATGGGGTTGACTCGTTCCTGTGACTCTAGGATCTGGTCAGCATGGCGTCTCACAATGTTCTCCCCAACATCCACTGTGTACATTAGTGGCCCCTGCCGTGTGCATATCGTTCCTGGTTGCCATTTCTCTGTTCGGTAGTCGCGGGCCAAGACTGGTTGCCCTACATTGAAGCTCCTTGTCGGCTTCTCATTGATGTGCTGGAATTGCTTACTCTCAACATCTCTTCGTACATTTGGTCTGAGCAAATCCAGACAAGATCTCAACCTTTGGTTAAAGAACATCATGGCCGGGGCCTGGTTGGTGACTGCATGTGTCGCATTTCTGTAGGCTAACAGGAAATTGTCCACCTTATGCTGCAGTGGAATGTCATCATCGCACATGGCCTTTACTGCTTTTTTAAAGGTTTGTACGAACCTCTTAGCCAATCGATTTGTGGCTGGATGATACGGGGTGGATGTGTAATGCCTTACCCCGTTCCTTTTCATAAATCTTCGAAACTCTTCGGACACAAACTGTGGTCCGTTATCAGAGCAAATCTGCTCTGGCAAGCCGTTCCTGACAAAAATGGTCCGTAGGGCTGCAATAGTTTTCTCCATGGTGGTGGAGGACATTTTGATCACCTCAGGCCATTTTGAGTGTACATCCACGGCTATTAAAAACATTGAGTCCATGAATGGACCAGAAAAATCAATATGCACCCGTTGCCATGGAGATGAGGGCCACTCCCATGGGTGTAGAGGGGCATGTGGTGGTGCATTTTGGGCCTTCTGGCACCCTGAGCAGCTCTTTGTCAGGTCCTCGATTTGCTGATCGATCCCTGGCCACCACACATAAGCCCTAGCAAGGCTTTTCATTTTCACCCCTCCCAGATGACCTTCGTGAAGCTCATTGAGCACTCTCTCCCTTAACTTGGGTGGAATTACCACTCGGGATCCACACATCAAGGTCCCCTGGCATACTGACAGCTGTTCTCTTCTGGATGAGAATGCTGGCAACAGTGAGTCGCCATGTGCTGGCCATCCCTTCACCATCAAATCATATACCCGAGACAGTGTCGGGTCATTTCGGGTCTCCTCCTCTATACCAGCGTTAGTTACTGGCAAGCATTCAATTATAGTCGAATGAAATATTTTGACAGGATCCACTGCTGGTGCTTCCTCCGCAGTAGGCAATGGCAGGCGTGATAGCCCATCAGCGTTTCCATGCTGTTTCGTGCCCTTATACTCGATTTCATATTGGTGTGCCCCTAGAAAAAGGGACCATCTTTGTAGCCGTTGCGCAGTCATCACCGGAACGCCCTTCTTTGGATTAAAGATGGAGACAAGTGGTTGGTGGTCAGTCAGCAAGGTGAACTTCTGCCCGTGCAGATAGTGATTGAACCTTTTCACTCCCCACACTAGGCTGAGAGCCTCCCTGTCAATCTGGGCGTAGTTACACTCGGCTGAGGTTAGTGACCGAGACGCAAAGGCTACTGGCCTCTCCGAGCCGTCCGGGAATTTGTGCAACAACACCACTCCAATGCCATAGGGTGATGCATCACACGCCAACCGAATTGGTGGTGCTGGGTTGAAATGAGCCAACACCTCTTTTGATGTGATCAATGCTTTGCTCTTCTGGAAAGCTCGTTTACATTCGTCACTCCACTTCCATGGTACCCCCGTTTGCAGTAGGGTGTTCAGTGGGTGTAGTACGTTAGACAAATTCGGCAAGAACTTATGGTAGTAGTTCACCAGCCCAAGGAATGACCTCAGTTGTGACACGTTTTCCGGTGCTGGAGCCTTGACTACTGCCTCAATCTTTTCAGGGGACTTATGTAACCCCTCTTTATCAATAACGTGGCCACAATATGAGATCTGCTTCTGGAAAAACTCGCATTTGTGGCGATTAGCTCGGAGCCCATCTTCCTTCAATCTAGTGAGCACCTGCTCCAGGTTGGCGAGGTGATCACTGTCATTTTCGCCCGTGACCAGGATGTTGTCCAAATAACACTGGGTTCCTGGAATCCCTTGCAGGACTTGTTCCATTGCCCTTTGCCAAATAGCAGGAGCTGATGCTACCCCGAACACCAGCCGGTTGTATTGGTAGAGACCTTTATGAGTGTTGATCGTGAGGTACTGTTTCGAGGCTTCTTCTACCTCCATTTGCAGGTACGCCTGGGCCAGATCAATCTTAGTGAAGCGTTTCCCTCCAGATAGCGAGGCGAAAATATCTTCAATCCGAGGAAGCGGATATTGTATTGTGTGAAGGACTGGGTTCACTGTCACCTTAAAGCCCCCATAAATGCGAACCTTCTTTGGTTCCCCAGGCGTATTACTCAACGACCTCTTCATTACAGGAACGATGGGTGTAGCCCACTCACTCCAGTCCACTTTGGACAGTACTCCTGAACGTTCCAATCCTTCCAGCTCTGCTTCGACAGCTGGGCGGATCACATAAGGTACCGGTCTGGCCTTAAAAAACTTTGGGCTTGCATTTTCCTCTATTTTGATCGTCGCTGTTATGCCTTTTAGTGTTCCGAGTCCCTGCTGGAACACTTCTTGTGCGTCAGTTAGCATTTTTGACAGTCATCCAGGTGTGACGTCGTCATCCTTTTTTGGCATCTACAGTCAGTGCTTGGAATGCCAATCTAGCTGTATCTTCCGGATCCAATCACGTCCTAGTAGTGTTGGTCCTCCATCTGGCAATACATACAGGTCCATTTTTGGTGTTTCCTTGCCGTTATATATAACGTTCACCCTTATTTTTCCTTTGGGGTAGACTTTTTGCCCCGCAGCACTGGCAAGGATTGTCCAGGACTTCGGCGAAGCACTGGCACCTGCCATGCAAATGCTGAGTGCTGCCACGCAGTCAGTGGCTGGTCTCATGCAGACGCAGATTGAGGCCACGCGAGCACTGACTGCTGCCACCCTCGCTGGATTGGGCAGGATTCCCCGGGGCCCTCGCCACGCCACAGCAGGGCAGCAATCTGTGCACCAGCCGATTGCTGCGCATGCTGCGGTGCTGCCCCGTCAGAGTGCCAGTGTGTTGACCGACCAGGGAGCTGCTGTCCGCTCTCAGGATGACAGCATTCCTGATGCTACCACTGGCACTTCTCCACTGCAGCTGCCACCACCTGTAGGACAGACTGCTGCCGCCCATGCAGAGTTGGAGCAGTCAGCAGCCGGGCCCTCCAGGCCCAGAGCTGGTCCAGGCCGTCCCTCAAGGGCATCTGCGGTCTCAGTTTTGGACAGTCAGCAGGCCTCCCCCAGCCTTGCTGCAGCCACTGGGGTCCCATTACGGAGGAGCTGCAGGGCGGGAAGGGGGCAATTCCGCCTGGGAAGCAGATCACCATCGAGGGGCAAAAAGTAGGAGGTGTTGCTAAATTATGTTATTTCTTTCATTCAAGGCCGAGGATGCTGGTCTGAATGTTAGTTATGTTTTGGACATTGTCTCCAGGGTGTGAGAGCCAGTTATGTTTTGGACATTGTCTCCAGGGTGTGAGAGCCAGTTATGTTTTGGACATTGTCTCCAGGGTGTGAAAGCCAGTTATGTGGCAGTCTGTTTGTTTTGGTGTTTGTTTCCATTGCTTTGTCATGCGGGAAGGATACACAGTTTGTTAAATAAAGAAGTTTATTTATTCACAATGTCCATGTCTGTTCTTTGCACAAATTGTTACCTTGACCGGCTTAGGGGTAGCAGAACGGTTCCATTCATGTTCTTGGAATGGCAGAAAGCATTCCCTCAGAGGGGCCTAGAAGCGACTAGCTATAAGCCTCTGATGGACGGCCCTTGCAGTTTGTGCCTCCCTCCCGTCTTGGTGCTCCTCCTCCTCCTCTTCCTCCTCTGCTGGTGCTTCAATGTCTGGTGGCATTGGCTGGGTCCTGAGGATTGCCAGGTTATGCAGCATGCAACACACAACCACGAAGTGGGAGACTCGCTCAGGTCAGTACTGAAGGGCTCCTCCGGAATGGTCCAGACAGCGGAACCGTTGCTTCAGCACGCCGATTGTGTGCTCCACGATGTTCCTGGTCGCTTGATGGCTCTCGTTGTATCGTTCTTCAGCAGGGGTGCTGGGCGAATGGAGTGGGGTCAGCAGCCAGGGGCACAGAGGATAGCCCTTGTCCCCGAGAAGCCAGCCTCCTGGGTGAACCGGGGCCTCGAAAAGGTCTGCCACAGAAGTCTGGCGCAGGATGAAGGCATCGTGGCTGCTGCCTGGAAAGTGGGCATTGACAGCGAGTATCAGCTGTCGGTGGTCACAGCCAGCTGCACATTCAAAGAATGGAACCCCTTTCGGTTGCGGAAATCCTCCGCATTCTCTAGAGGCGCCCGCAAAGCCACATGCGTGCAGTCAATGGCGCCCTGCACCATGGGGAAGCCCGTTATTCTTGCGAAGCCCTCTGCGCGCTCTCGCTGCTTGTCCGGGGTCATTGGGAAGGAGATGTACTGCCGTCTCCTTTTAAAGAGGGCATTAGTCACTTGACGGATGCAGCAATGCACCGTGAACTGTGAGATGTTGGCAATGTCCCTAGCAGCGGCCTGAAAGGAGCCGCTGGCATAGAAGTTTAGAGCCACAGTGATCTTCACAGCCACCGACAGAGATGTCCTGCACCTTAGTTGAGGCTGCAGATCTGGCTGAAGCAGGTGGCAGAGCTCAGTGCCCACCTCCTTACTGAAGCGCAGCCTTCGGAAACACTGCTCCTCCGACATGTTGATATACGAAAACTGTTGGCGGAAAACCCTGGCAGCGTAAGGTCTCATGTGCCGACGTCTGTTGGCCCTCCTCCGTCTGGCCATGCCTGCCACTCTATCCCTGCGTCTCTGTGCCCTGTCAATATGATTTAGAATCATGACGTTCCCATCCAATGCAGCCCCCATAGTGAGTGCGCACTGAAAGTTATGCTGGTTGAGAAGCTTACCAACTGCAAAGTTATGTTCAGAAGGCTAAAGTTCCTCAGCCAGCGCTGGCTCACTGCAGAAATGGCTCTCCATTTGTCTCTGAGCAACTCTTTCTCTCTCTCACACAGAAAGTGTGGTCCAAAAATGGCTACCACTAATAATCCAGGAACAGTCCCCTTTAAATAGCGCCCCCCCCCCCCCCAGCCCGACAGCGACTGGGAAACATTCCAGGTAACCTGTCGCTGGTAGCGACAGGCAGAACGGAGGGGGGCGCCACTGAATTTCCGGTCCGGGGCGCCCCAAGGGCGTTGCACACTGAAATGATGTCATGATCTGCGTCCGCCGATGAGCGGGCGCTACGGTTTAGCGTCGGCGCTAAATGTCCGCTCAATTTGGGAAGAGGCGCAGGGTTTGCTGCGCCCGGGCGCTAGTTGGTTAGCACCCCACTTCTCGACCTCTTTAGGCGTTAATGGGTGGTGCAACCAACCAAATTTTTCCCCCATGTTATTTTACAATGGTAATGGTAACTCCTTATGGTGGTATAGTTAAGATAGAGATCACTGAGCGTGGGAAGATTGAGGGCACAAATCCATGTTTCCCTGGTTTCTCAACTGTTTCCTAATACACAGTACTTTGGTGCTTCAATTAGTCACATCACTTTATTCGTCATCAGATTTTCATTCAAACTTATAAGTTGTTTTAACAATGCACTTGAATACATCCAATGATTTACCCCACCCAGTATGTCAAAAAAGCTTTGTGTCTTTGTGTTTATGGCCCGACCCTCCCTATGTAACTGCCTCCAGCCCTACAACTTCCACCCCACCGGGTCCCCCCTTCCCTCACACTCCCGAACTCTCTATTCCCATGACTCTGGCCTTTAGTGCATCCCCCTCTCTTCACCCCACAGTTGGCAGCCGTGCCTTCAGCCGTCGCGGCCCAGCTGTATGATCAAGACCCCACTATATAGATGCATCATGTTGTTGTTGTTGCTGCTTTATTTTTCAAACTGCCTCATTGACTTTAAAGATATAAATTTTGGTTTCTTCATAATTCATCAGTAGAAACGAAAATCCAATTCACCTGGCCAAAATATGTGACCTTTCTAACTTCCAGGGAGCATTGATGCATTTCCATAACCCCCATCTCCAGTGTATTACTGGGGGAAAGACACACAGGCCAGAATTTTCCTTACCTTGGCAGGTCTGGTGCGGGCAGTGTCCGTGATGGGTCGCGACCCCGCTGCTGGCTCCTACCCACTCTACAAAACAAACTTACCTTAATGGTGCCTATTAAGCCCGGCCAGTGCATTACCCGGCCCAATTGGATGGAGCAGGTCTGGTGGCGTCACTCAGGATGCGTTTTAAGCCGGGATCCTTAAAGGGACCATGGCCACATTAAATTTTAAGTTTAATTTAACATGGTGGGTGTTGAATCTTTACTGTACAATAATATAATAAAAGTTATATATGAGTGACAAATATTTAAATCATAAAATCATTAAGTAATATGACTCCATCTACAAATACAATCAAGAACATAATTTTAAAAAGTACATTAATTGTGAAGTTATTGGTGCTTTAGTCACAAATCTATAGACTTTTGTATCAGTAACTGGTCCAAATAAAAGATGTGTGTGTGTAGGTAAGACATAAAATTAAGTAGATTTTAAATGTAATTGTAAAGGGGTGGATTTGCAATCTTATGCAAGTTCAGTGGAAGAGCTGCGGAATCCCTGACAGTGTAAGTGGTGCTTACAGTGTTTTTCTGGGATTTCTGCAGCTCTTCAGTTGAAGTTAACAATGGACAAGTGAGAGAAACTCTGCAGAAATTCACCCTAAAGTCTCAGACTGAAAAATTAAATTAGTTATATTCAGGGACTGAAAGCAAATTGAACCAGTGGAATGAGTGATGAGAATGAAATTGTTACGGTTGATGACTTGATTTAATGTGTAACTGGACAATTACAGTATACTGTGAGAAAAACCTGACCAGAAACAACACAAAAATTTATTAAATGGTATATGTCATTTCTATAGTGCAGATCAATTCACTGCAATTACTGTTGAGTTGGAAGGCAACAGCCGAGAATGGCCAGTGAAAAATATATTTCCCTCACCATTTACATCGCTTCAGGAATTTCTGAATTAACATTTACCAGTAGCTTTCCAAGTAGAACAGAATCTCCATCAATCTGTTAGCTGATGTAATCAACATGTTTTTATTTTGGTTTGTTTTCCATGCTGTCAAGTAATCAGCTGGAGCAATGGCCACGGAACTCACGCCTCAGGTTGATAGACGTGGTCCCCGGGCTGTGCGAATCCTGTGGCCATGCAGGAAGATTAAAAAAGTAGGAGGTGAAAGGCTTTTAAGTGCCTGTGAAGTACCTCATAATGATTTCAATTGGGTCCCCCGCCGCTGCAGGTCGGGTCGGCTTCACACTAACAGATGCGCCTGTGGGAAAGGCGCGTGGGAACGAGTTGACAGCGGGTTCCTGACCCACTGTCAAAAAACCCAACTCTCCCACCCAACCCGCCACCGATTATGCCCGCTACCACCACAGAAAATTCAGCCCAAATTCTTTTTATCTGCTACAGTGTCGAGGATAATCGACAGTCAATGTCTACGATTATTCATGATTATCATAAGTCAATTATCTCTGATGGTTTGGCTGCTCTACAGATTTGGTACTGGAATCGAACTGTAGGATTCTTGAAGTTCAACGTCAGGCAGCAGCTGGTGACTGAAATTTAGATGTTACTCCCTTCAAACAGAAACTGAAAACCAGAGCAGCTTTCAAACACTGTACTCCGCCAGCAGCTAAACTGTAAACTTTAAATTAAAAATCTGTTCAAGCATAAAGCCTGGAAATTTCATCAGCGTCAGCAGAAACCAATACTATGTCAGTCTATTACTTCACTTCTTATGAAGACATGCATTTAATTAGTTGTAAAGCAGACCACCATTATTAAGGAAAACATTGAATGGACTACTAGGGAAATGAGATCCATCCTCATCTTTACAAAGCCAGAGATCAGATCCCTCTTTAAATGAACGGTCAATTTGTGCCTTTTCAGGTTAATTTGAATAATTTAGGTCCTTTTTGATCAGTCCTGTTAAAATATAATTTATATTACTTTGCTTAAAATGTCCCTCTTCAGATTTGCATTGGTTTCATTTCTCTTGGTGGGGGGCTTGGCAGTATTGTTATAACATATCGTTGGAATGCTTGTAGGAACCATCTGTTGCCTGGCAACATAGCAGGTAACACATGCCGTTCAATGTTTCTCTTTTTCTAATTTTCTCCCATTTCCTTCTGATGATCCTCATGTCCAAGTACAATTTTACATCTCTACATAACTAAATACCAGGCATTTCTGTCAATTACCAAATTGTTTTCTGAATCCTCTCTTGTTTACTTCCATGTTCCACATCTGCTCATCTTCTGATTTTACTTTTGACTATTTTCATTATGGTTCCTTTATAAGTTCAGTGCAATTCTCCTTTTCATTTGTTTGCATAGTGTATGACTTCTGAATGGTAAATTTGGCTGGCATATTGGATTTGGCAATAATAATGTACCATTATTATCCGAAGGTTATTGTACTTTCCTGGGCTATCATTTTGCAGTCCTCCATTTTTGTCCAAATTGCCATACTTTGCGTGTGAACCTTGACAGTGAATGTTGATGGGTTATTTGACCATGGGAGATGGCAATATAGCTGTACCTGATTCTGTCCTCACCCAATATTCAATCACATGCACTTTCCTTCAGAAGTTGCTGAATCGTGATCAGGTGTGGGGACCATGGCTGCTATTTTCCCCTCCCTCGGGTGCTGAGGCCAAATTTAGCATCAGAAAAACTATCCCACTCTCCGCAAGAGTCTGAGATCAATTAACTCAACAAAAACTAGGGCATAGAAATTGATATGAAATGCACCCATTTTTTAGGTGTAAGATATGATGCAAAGCATACCAATCTGTACATGCAATGGTTCCGCTGCTAAATTTGTGGGCGTGCCCCTGGTCAGTTGCCCACCTGAAACCGGGATGAAGTGGCTGCTGGCCAGTAGGCGGGAGCAGAATCTCAGACAGCAGGAGTCCACAGGTCAGGACCGAAGGAACAGTCTGCAGCACTCGGGTAAGTCACGGAAAATGGGTTTAGGGAGGGTCTCGTGATTGGAAAGTGGGAGGCCTAAGGGCAGGGAAGGGCTAAACTTTCCTTGCGGGGCCTAAAGGAGCACTTCTACTCCTCCTGGCCCCACAACAAAAGTAAAAAAAAAGTTTAAACTTACCTCTTTGGGCCACTACTGGCCTCCACTCTTCTTCCCACTAGCTTCACATGGCATGAAAGCCTAGATGGCTCTTCACTCAGGCCACCAATTACAATAGCAGTTGGGCCCTGATGACATCATCGGAGCCTGATCTGCATATTTAAAGAAGGACCCCGCTGATTTCCGGCTGGTGTCCTTGCCGCCTGCTCAGAAGAGTTAAAATTGAAGACTAAGGGAAGCAAACAGAATGACGGTGGGCAAGTCTCTTGGCCAATTTTAGTTACCCACCCACCCTCTGATAGGTGGGCAGGGTTACGATTGTCCCTTTTGTGTGCAGGCAATGGGTATATCGACTTGCTCCCAAGCCTTCTGCTTGTGCTCTCTGAAATAAGAACATAATGACATCATAGGAGCAGTAGTAGGACGTATGGCCTTTTTGAGCCTGCTCTGCCATTCAATAAGATCATGGCTGATCTTTGACCTCAATTCCACTTTCCCGTTTGATCCTCAGATCCCTTGATTCCAAAAATCTATCTCTCCCAGCCTTGAATATACTCAATGATTCAGTATCCACAGCCCTCTGGGGTAGAGAATGCCAAAGATTCACAACCCTCTGAGTGAAGAAATTCCTCCTCATCTCGGTCTTAAATGGCCTGCCCCTTATCCTGAGATTATGCCCCCTAGTTCTAGACACTCCAGCCAGGGGAAACAACCTCTCAGCATCTACCCTGTCAATCCCTTTCAGAATCTTATATGTTTCAATGAGCTCACCTCTCATTCTTCTAAACTCCAGAGAGTAAAGGCCCAATCTACTCAATCTCTCCTCAGAGGACAACCCTCTCATCCCAGGGATCAATCTAGTGAACCTTCATTGCACCGCCTCGAAGGCAAGTATGTCCTTTCTCAGATAAGGAGACCAAAACTGTGCACAGTACTCCAGGTGTGGTCTCACCAAAGCCCTGTACAATTGTAGTAGGACTTCCTTACTCTTGCACTCCAATCCCCTAGCAATAAAGGCCAACATGCCATTTGCCCTCCTAATTGCTTGCTGTACCTGCATACTAACTTTCTGTTTCCTGTAAAAGGACACCTAAATCTCTCTGAACACCAACATTTAATAGTTTTTCACCATTTAAAAAATATTCTGTTTTTCTACTCTTCCAGCCAAAGTGAATAACCTCACATTTCCCCACATTATACTCCATCTGCCACCTTACTGCCCACTCACTTAACCTGTCTATATCCCTTTGCAGGCTCTTTGCATCCTCCTCACAGCTTACTTTCCCACCTAGCTTTGTATCGTCAGCAAACCTGGATGCATTGTGTTCTGACCCTTCATCTAAGTCATTAATATAGATTGTAAATAGCTGAGGCCCAAGCACTGATCCTTGCGGCAACCCACTAGTTACAATCTGCCAAACGTAAAATGATCCGTTAATCCCTACTCTCTGTTTTCTGTCCATTAACCAATCCTCTATCCATGCTAATATATTACCCCCAACCCCATGAGCCCTTATCTTGCGTAGCAACCTTTTATGATGCACCTTATCGAATGCCTTTTGGAAATCCAAATACATTACATCCACTGGTTCCCCTTTACATCCTCAAAAGCTCTAATAAATTTGTTAAACACGATTTCCCTTTCTTAAAACCATGTTGACTCTGCCGAATCATATTTTGATTTTCTAAGTGCCCTGTTACCACTTCCTTAATAATGGATTCCAGCATTATCCCGACGACTGATGTCAGGCTAACTGGCCTGTAGTTCCCTGTTTTCGCTCTCCCTTCGTTCTTGAATAGCGGGTTACATTTGTTACCTTCCAATCCGCTGGGACTCTTCTAGAATCTAGGGAATTTTGGAAGATCACAACCAATGCATCCACTATCTCTGCAGCCACCTCTTTTAGAACCCTAGGGGGAAAAATACGGTTGTTTAGCACCTCCCGTTAGTGCCTCCGGGGGGCGCTAATGACTTGCCGCCCAAGCGCAACTATTTTAGCACCGCCTGCGAAATTGACCTGGTGGTTTGCGGTGGCGTTAAACACTACCGCCACAATCTTCTGCGCCTGGAGATCGTGATGTCATCGAAGCATGCAACGCCCCGGTAGCGCCTCGGACCGGAAATTGATTCTCGCTCCCTGCCTCAGTGCCTGTCGCTAGGAACGACAGGTAGAGGGGGACGTTTTGCAGTCGACTGGGAGCTGGGGGAGCGTTATTTAAAGGCGTGCACTTCCTGCCTTTTCCTGTCGGCAAAATATTCTGCATACACAGGTTGAGAGAGGGAGAGAGGCGTCTGGAGACATTTAACGCTGTCCTACAAGGAGTTTTGATTCTCGGCAAGATGTGTCAGCTTTATTACTACCATATTTAGAAGATTAAATGGGGGCTGTACTGGCATGGGGCATCGTCCTCCAACTTCACCTTCAGAGGGCCCGGCTGCAGACTGCACCAACTCTGCATGGGCGGCAGCAGTTTGGGCTGGCTGGGTTACAGGCTGTGGCAAGTGTAATGGAGGAGTGACACTGGTGGGAGCAGGAATGCTGTCATCCTGAGAGAGGACAGCACTGTCCTGCTCGACCGACATACTGCCACTCCCCTGGGGCAGAACCTCAGCATCCGGAGCAATCTGCTTGAGCACAGATTGCTGGCCTGCTGCGGCACTGTCAGATAGTTGGTGGACAGTGGGCAACCCAGCGAAGATGGCAGCTGCCAGCGCTTGCGTGACATCAATCTGAGACTGCATGAGAGCAGTCTGAGATTGGATGGCACCAACCAATGACTCGATTGCGTTGCCTCAGCCTGTGCTACAATAGATGTTGCCACCTCACCCATTACACGCGGCATGGGCTCTGGGTCCCCACAGTCTCTCTGCAATTCAACCATCCTCTGCAACGAGGCAAGGATGGGTTCAAGGGTTTGCACACAGATGACAGCTGTGCTGGCGGCGGACTCCTCCACGCTCCTAGCCAGTGCATCCATGCTCTCGGGCACCCTTGTCATTGCACCCATGAGCTCAGTATGCATGCTCATTGCCTGAGTGTTCATCGGCGCAATATCAAGGTCCTCATCCGAGCCCTGTGCAGCAGAACTCGTGCACACACTCACCCTCCGGGGAGATGGCCCCTGAGCTTCCCTTCCCCCATGGCGTTGCTGCAGCCCGCTGGGTCCTGGAGCTTCACCCAGATCAGAGCCAAGTCCCCTGCTCCCCTCTAGTGAATGCGTGGCCCCAGTATCGGATGTCTCGCCCTCGGGAGACGCAGGCAGTGAGGCGCCGGCTTCGTGTTCCTCCTCCTCTCCCACATCACTGCCACTGGGAGGCTGAGACCCCGGCTGGTCAGATGGTGGCTCACAACCTGAAAGCAGGAAGGCTTTAACGTGAGGGCAGGGGGGCAGGAAGGGAGCAAGGAATGGAGACAGTATAGTTTGATGGAAAGTGGGAAAGGCTGGTGTTGTGAGGGGGAAGTGGTATGAGAGAGGAGAGAAAGATGATGAACATACCGTTGCTGTCCCCAAGGGGGTCGACCTCGACATGACTGGCGATGAGTCTGTAAACTCGCTCCTCCAGCTGTGTGAGGGGGCGCAGCTCTGCCTGACCTCCTCCTTGCAATGAGCAGGGTGTGGCTGTGCATTTTTGCTCCCTCTGGTTAAGTGAAATCTTGGCCTGCAAAAAAAGAACAGCATCTGAGTGAGTGTGCAGCCATGTGTTTGGAAGATGTGCCTACCAGAGTTGAATAGCCGTTAATGTCTGCAAGGTGTGGGATGTGGATGTGACTTTTAAGAGATGGGCATAATTGTTGGGTGAATGTTGGGGATTTGGGACTTTACACTGTCTGTGTACAGAGTGAGGTTGAGATGGTGTGATGTAGAGGTTTTTCAAGCATGTATTCACCCTGACCACCCGAGTGAGGTTGTTGAACTTCTTGTGACACTGCGTATGAGTCCTTTGGACAAGACTCCTGGATGAAATGTACTGGGCAAACTCCCTCCACACCCTTGTAAACTCTCAGGGCAATGGCCTCCTGCCAGTGTCTGGAAACAGCACTGCCCGTCGTCGTTCCACAGCGCAAACCAGAGCCACCAATGCCTGATCACTAAACCAGCGAGCTCTCTCCCTGGGCCTCTGAGTAGCCATGATAATCTTTGGTGAAGATTTGCACCTCCTTGCAGGCCCAGGTCAAATGCAGCAATGAGCAGGGTGAGACTGTGCAGAATGATGGACCCTCCCCTTTAAGAACTGGGAGGCGCCAGTCTGTCTGAGTACAAGGTGATTAACATCGCCTGAGCTTGAGCGGCGCTCTGAGTTAGCGCCCCATTCCCCGACATTAGCACCCTAAGAGAAGTGTGTCGCGCTTGATTTAGCGCTCCAATCACCTCCAGGGGCGCTGGAGACAAATTTCGCGGTCGCCAGTGATAATTTGTGCCCGGCCGATGTTAGCGTTCCAAATGGGCAATACCGAATTTTTATCCCCCTAGGATGTAGGCTATCAGGTCCAGGGAATTTGTCGGCTTTTAGTCTTATTAGTTTCTTAAGTACTTTTTCTCTACTAATATTAATTATGTTAAGTTCCTCACTCTTATTAGTCCCTTGGTTCACCATTATTTTTGGTATGCTTTTTGGTATTCTATTGTGAAGCCAGATACAAAATATTTGTGTACAGTCTCTGCCATTTCTTTATTCCCCATTATAATTTCTCCTGTCCCAGCCTCTAAGGGACCAATGCTTACTTTTGCTACTCTCTTCCTTTTTACATACTTGTAGAAGCTCTTACAATCTGTTTTTATATTTCTTGTTAGTTTACGCTCATATTCTATTTTCCCCCTTTTAATCAATTTTTTGGCCATCCTTTGCCGGGTTCTAAAGCTTTCCCAATCCCAATACTCTTTTTCGCAACAGCAGCACGGTGGCATAGTGGTTAGCACTGTTGCCTCACAGTGCCAGGGACCTGGGTTCGAATCTGGCCTCGGGTGACTGTCTGTGTGGAGTTTGCACGTTCTCCCCGTGTTTGCATGGGTTTCCTCCGGGTGCTCCGGTTTCCTCCCACAGTCCAAAGATGTGCGGGTTAGGTTGATTGGCTATGATAAATTGACCCTTAGTGTTAGGGGGATTAAATACGTGGGGTTACGGGGATAGGGTGGGATATGTGTTGGTGTAGGGGTTACGGGGATCGGGTGGGATATGTGTCGGTGCAGGCTCGATGGGCCGAAATGGCCTCTATCTGCACTGTGGGGTTTCTGTGATTCTGTGATTATAAGCCAAATTAATTGGGTAATTGTGAGTTAAAATCGGTTTATCTGCTAGCTACATCCTTAATCTCACTGTCGTTCACCTCTTGCCAAGCATATTTGTATTCATCAAAGGAAAAGAATGGAATGCTCTCCACTTGCTGGATGTTAAAGATTGTTATAGATCAGACTGTATGTGCATTGAGATCATGTGCCTCTCACTATGATCAGATTTGAAGACAAAGGATAAAAAGGCCTACATTCACAAAAAACAGGGGTGATGGTCAGGACTGGGAGAAGCAGAATCTAGAGTATGAATTGAAATTAAACTAATCCAAATATATATTCACATTCTATATGTCGTATTTTGCTAGATTTTTGTAAACGAAATGAAATGCACAGAGAATCTGGAACGTAACATCAGTAACTGGATATAAAGCTTAGTAACCTGACTTCATTTGAATTAAATGTGTATTAAACATTGGTTTTCATCCTTTAAGAATAAAGTTAATTCCTTTTTTATCGTATAAGAAATGGTCAGTGAAATAAAGAAAGCAAGATATGTGCAGCAGCTACTGCAGGCTGGAGGATTATGTGCAATAAAGCTTTAGTTTGAATGTATTGTGGCCTGGAACCTATCTACCAGGACCTAGATCAAGCTCCCTCAATAAATTAGAATATCTTTGATCAGATGCTGCCTTCTAGTAATAATGGGGGATTGGCTGCAGATAAAGGCAAGCATTGGGAGCTGGGAGGTCTAATCCTGGGACTGGGAAGGTGCATAAAGGAGGCTGGGTTTCCTGTCAATCCAAATGAATTAACCATATCTTTATAATAAGATTTCTTGTGCATGACAAAGTCTACCATCTACTTCATGACTGCTGTGCCATGATAACACTTATCTTCGCGGGTTAAGTGTTGTCTCTATATTTTCTTCTTTCGATTTGGCTATTTTCTGTTTCTGTTATACTTTCGTAATTCATCAGTCATGTATGCAAAACTTCTTCCCTCAATCACATTCCACCAAAAAAAAATAATAATAATATTTCAGCTAGGAAAGCCATTGTATGACTCCAAATATAAAATTTAGAATATAATAAACATATGAATAAAATCAACGATTCAGGAAAAGAAAATTACAAATTTACACACACCTTTCCAGTGCCCCCATGCATGAGCTCAATCTTGAACGTACCTTCACCTAATACTTTATCATCCAACCCACCCAGCTGACATCAACATTCTGTGCCAATCACACAGTAATTCCTCTGAGTCACTGAGTGGCCTCGTCTGCACCACAACACATGCACAAAAAGTGCAATGTTTCTGTAAGGCTGATGTGCCATAACCAGTCTTTGCTCAGTCTAACAAGTTTATTTTTAAGGTCAGGAGAGTGTAGATTAATTCTAAAAAGTACTAAATGAGAAAAGCCTCTTTTCCCTCCTCCCCACCCCTGCTCCCTTTCTGTGGAGCTTTAATACAGGTTTAGGCCCATTGAAGAGTTGGAAATGTACTGAACTGGATAAAAGAATGTCTAGTTGAAAGAGAGCAATGGGTAGTAGTAAATGGCAAGACATCTGACTGGTATGCCATAGAGAGTCATAGTGGGGTGCATAGAAAAAGGTATAACATGAAAGTGGTGATTTGACTCCAACACAATAAAGCTACGGTATAAGCCATATTACCGTAATTCAGCATTAACTGCCTTGCTGGTTATAAGCTGACTTTTGTTCAGTGCCCGAGATTTATATAAATTGGTGAGAAAGTTTATGGTTAGACTCCTTGCATAGGTGAGAAGTTAATAGTATTACAGAGCGAGTCTACTGGATATATTGAAGTGTAATTAGTTCAGCTTATTACTGATATACTTGCAGCTAAACAAATGATTCCAGGAACATACAGGACTTTGTCTTTCTGAGTTGATGTAGTAGAGTTGGTTTCTTTGCCTTCCTCAGGGATAATGGTGTTACCCTCCTGGGATGTCAGAGTGATGAACCTTCATCTGTAGATGTAATATCTATTCCCTCCTCGGTCCTCTTTTCTTGAGTAGATGCATCTTACTTGATGGTATCTGTATTTGGAATAGTTAGCTCAAATCTCACTTCACTTCATTGCAGGGAAACATCTTGTACCTCTAAGTGACATACTTAATATATCTGGCTGGGATAGCTATAAATCTTTTAACATCTGTAACTTCTTCTTCCAGAAGAGAGGTGACTTTGCCTAGAGATGTACCTTCCAACTTTTTACACAAGACAGTGAACTCCTACACTAGAATACTTAATACTTTTTACTTAATATAACTATGTAAAAAAAAAAGAATGTCAAAACACCATCTTACATATTCTTGATTTTCTAAGTCATTATGGTCAATGTTGTCATTAACCAATCTGAGTGACCCATGTCACACGAGTTCATCCCTTTAGGTGTCAATTACTGTAAAATGTATGTTAGGGAATTGTGATGACCTCAAGTTAAAGAAGAAACAGAATCCAGACAGGTCAGGTGATAATTTCACTCCTTTAACTTCTCAGCCTTCTCATTAGAAAGAAAGACTTGCATTTTTATAGTGCCTCTCACAACCTCAAGGCATCCCAAAGCATTGTACAACCAATGAAGTGCTTTTGAAATGTAATCATTGTTGTAATATAGGAAATAATAACAAAGAAACTACGGGGGGAAAATTTGGTTGCTTAGCGCCTCCCGTTAGCGCCTCCGGAGGGCGCTAGGAAGTTAGCGCCCGAGCGCGGCGATTTTAGCATCGCTCGCGAAATTGACCAGACATTTTGCAGTGGCGCTAAAAACTACCTCCACAATCTCCTACGCCCGCAGATCGTGGTGTCAGTCGAGCGTGCAACGCCCCAGTAACGCCCCGGACCAGATATTAAGTCTCGCCCCCTGCCTTTCCGCCTGGCGCTAGCAGCGACAGGTAGACGTGAACGTTTTGCAGTCAGGAAGGGGCTGGGGGTGCGTTATTTAAAGGCGGCCACTTCCTGCCTTTTCTTGTCGGCAAAATTTTTAGTACACGCAGGTTGAGAGGGAGAGAGACGTCTGGAGAGATTTAACGCTGTCTTAAGGAGTTTTGGCCCTCAGCACCACTTTTGAGGTTCCTAAGCGCTGAGCTCTTTCCCTGGGCCTACTAGTAGTGCACCCAACACAATTGCTTTAGAGGTCTCTCCAGGCCAAGATTCAAGGCTGCAATGAGCAGGGTGTGGCTGGCCAGCAAGATGGCCCCTCCCCTTTAAGAACTGGACGGCGCCAGTCTGCCTGGCTTCCATGGTAACTGACATCGTCCGAGCTTTGGTAGTGTTCTGAGGTAGCGCCTCGCTCCCCAACGTAAGCGCCTTAAGAGCGGTGTGTAGCGCCTGATTTAGCGCTCAAATCACCTCCAGGGGGGATAGAGGCGAATTTTGCATTCGGAGGCGATAATTAGCGCCGGGTGCTAAACTTTGCGCCCGGCCGATATTAGTGCCCCAAAATGGGCGATACCGAAATTCTCCCCCTACATATTTTCAGATAAGCAGCAAGATATTTGTAGTCTCCTAACATGCTGTCCCTGAGCTGTGATCTTAACAGTTTAAGCCTACCAGTTCTTGTGAGGAAAGCTTTGTTTTACATGAACATCCATGATTTTATTTTGCAATAGCTTTTTTGTTTTCCCAGCGTTCAGCGTGACTGCTGAAAGTTCATTTTGAGAACACAATTGAGGCACTTTTTAGAGCATTTTTCCTTACACTATCTCCGATCCACACTCCCTGATGGATTACAGAATCACCTCTTATGTGTTATACTCTTTTCGATGGAGTCAACCTCTATGGCACACCACTAACTCCCAGCCAGATGTCTTCCCACTTACTAGGCTTTCAATTCAGCACATTTCTGTCTATCCCATGGGCCGGAACTTTGTGCAGTCTTTTACATTGGACTGGGTCACACGCCTTTTTAACATCCAGGTAAATAACATTCACTGTGTCACCCTAATCCACAAGGTCAGTAGCTTCATCGAAAAAAATCTAATAGATTTGGCAAAACATGACCTCCCATTTTTAAAGCCACACTGGCTGTTTCCTGTTAATCTGTGCCTCTCGAGATGATCCTTTATACTGCCCTAAGCAGTTTTCCCAAAATTGATGTGAGGTTTACAGGTCTATAATTAGACAGCTCATCCCTAGCCCCTTCTTGAATATATCAGTTATACATTTCCAATTTTCTTTTCTTCAATGAATGCAAGTATTTTTTTATAACTTATAACCTTAACTTATAAATACCAGAATTATCCTTGTCATTCTTCTGTGAATTTTCTGCAATGCACCAATGCTCTTTTGAAAATTACACTGTGTTCAAAATGTAGTCCTACCAATAAATTATAAAAGATTCAAAAATAATTTAATTTGACCCAATCAAACACCCCCGAGGTGCACCCAGTACTTATTTCCTCACATTGACACCTGGTTCAAAATTAATTGGATGCTGTCAATATATAGTCAGTAATTACTTCCCAAGCCCTTTTCTTTTTTCACCTTTGCTAATGTACATCCATTCAGTGGGTACACATTTCATGTTTCTTGTTCTAATGTACATTTGTTTACATTTATACACATTAGAATTCATCTGACATCCCCAACTCATCTCCGTTACCTTCAATTCTTGGATATACCAGGATCCACTTGAATAATTTTCTGCCAACTTCAGTCAGAAATTAATTTTCTTTTTACCAGGTCCTTTATTTCCTGCCTGGGTCTTCCACTGCCACTTCAGAAGTTATACTCACAACCTTTTGCTGGGGTGGTGGGCTGGGGTAGTGGCAGGGTTGGGGCGGGTGTGTGTGTTAGTGGTGGAGGCTAGCAATGTGTGATGGTCGAAGTAAGTGGCACTGGTGATGGCGTAACTGTGGGAGAGGAGGCTAAGCTGGGGTAGAATAGTTTTCTGAGGTTCTGCACCTCCTGATTCAGCTTGAGATCACAGCTGGGTCAGTTGATGGAGCAAAGGCCACAGGCTCATGGTGCTGATATCAACCAAAATGGGTAGGCTTAGTTTTGCCAACATTGAGCTGGAGGAAACTTTGACTTACCTGGGTCTAGATGTCAGACAAACAGTTGAAAGGTGTAGCCTTTCGATTGATGGAGGAAGTAGAGATGAAATGCTAAGTGTTATCAGCTGAACGGAAGCTGAGTCAATTCTTCCTGATGGTATTCAACTTTAGACCCTCAAATTAGTTTCCTCACTTCCCTCTTTTAAAAGTAATGTGCTTAACATTTCACACAGATATTGTAAATAGGGCATCACCATGAGCTGAACTGGATTAAAATAACCAGCTATGGCTAGGAATTAATGAGCATTCAGAAGCAGAATCACAGATTTGGTATAATCAGAATAAGGAAGGAATTGTATTGTGATACGATAGCTCCTCACCTAATGAAGAAAATTATTGTTGTGCAGCAATGATTAAAAAGCTCAACATTTACAGATTTGAATGGAGTGTTAAGTTTTATGAGGTAATAACTTTACAGCACTCTGGGGAAACAACAACATTTTAATTACCTGAGCTTCAGTTAATCACTTTGTTCTGGCTTTAATTAAAATTCTGAGTTTAAAGTGTTATAGAGAGCAGAATACTGTATTTCAGTGGTTTATTGATCCGACTTTAATGATAACATTGTCCAATGCTGGGAACCTAAAACTCATACTTGACACCACATTTACAACGTGTGTTTGCTGCTGATGGCGGTAATGTTGAAACTGCTATACTTCCTTAACGGAGGGGAATGGAATACTGTGATTCAGTCACTTGCCTTGTGGGTGGCCATGTTTTTAACTGCCTCCCTCACTTGTGTAAAAAGCACCTTGTAGTTCTTATGTTTTTAGTCAGTAAAAACATCACCTGCCATGTTACTGAGACAATACAGGCCATGTTTGATCCTCCTTCTTAGAATCACAGAATGGTTAAACCACAGACGAAGGCCATTCGGCCCGTCGAGCCCATGCCGGCTCTCTGCAAGAGCACTTCAGCTAGTCCCACTCCCCCGCTCTTTCCCCGCAGCCCTGCAATTTCTTTTCTTTCAGGTACTTAGCCAATTCATATTTGAAAGCCACGATTGAGTCTGCCTCCACCACCCTTTCAGGCAGTGCATTCCAGACCCTAATCACTCGCTGCGTAAAACATTTTTTCATCATGTCGCCTTTGGTTCTTCTGCAAGTCACCTTAAATCTGTGTCCTCTGGTTCTCGACCCATCTGGCAATGGGAACAGTTTTTCTCTATCTACTCTGTCTAGACCCCTCATGATTTTGAACACCTCTATCAAATCTCCTCTCAACCTTCTCTGCTCTAAGGAGAACAACCCCAGCTTCTCCAGTCTATCCATGTAACTGAAGTCATTCATCCCTGGAACCATCCTTGTAAATCTTTTCTGCACCCTCTCTAAGGCCTTCACATCCTTCCTAAAGTGCAGTGCCCAGAATTGGACATAAATTCCAGTTGAGGCCAAACCAGTGTTTTATACAGGTTCATCATAACTTCCTTGCTTTTGTACTCTATGCCTCTATTTATGAAGCCCAGGATCCCATATGCTTTTTTAATCGCTTTCTCAACCTGCCCTGCCACCTTCAAGGATTTGTGCACATATACCCCCAGGCCTCGCTGTTCATGCACCCCTTTAGAATTGTACCCTTTAGTTTATATTGCCTCTCCTTGTTCTTCCTACCAAAATGAATCACTTCTCACTTTTCTGCATTAAATTTCATCTGCCACGTGTCCGCCCATTCCACCAGCCTGCCTATGTCCTCTTGAAGTCTCTCACTATCCTTCTCGCTGTTCACTATACTTCCAAGTTTTGTGTCATCTGCAAATTTTGAAATTGTACCCTGTACACCCAAGTCCAAGTCATTAATGGGGCAGAAATTCGGGTCGGGGGCTTGCCGCGCATGCAAGCCCCCGATCTGCACTTACCCGACACGCCTGCCGTTCACCTCCAGGGACGCCTGGAATTCCTTTTTGAAACAGAAGAATCCCGGGCAGCGTCTGACGTCACGCCGCCCAGGAGTGCAGCCAGCGCGAAGCCTGTAGCGCGCAGTGCAACTGAGACACGCCCCTTGAGGTCTCAGTTTAATAGGACATGCCCCCAATGTTTCTCACAAGCTGAAAAGCATTTTTACATGCAGAGCAGCATTTCAAATAGGTTTTTGGTATTTTTATGAAGCTTTTGGTAACTTTTATAAACTTTTAAAAACGTTTACATTATTTTGAAGAATCTGAAGTAGTTTTAAACAGAATTAAAGCAATTTAAAGACTTTTAAAAGCCCTGAAAGAATTTTTTTCATTCCATTTATTTATTTAGCAACGTCATCGTCATACGTGTCTTCACACTGTTCCCTTTGGGGAACTGTATGAAGTGGTGGAAGGATTTATGGCCATGATTAACGCTCATTCCGTGACCGTAACCATCTTTGAACCAGCCATTAGGGTGGTTAGTCCTATGGCGGGAGGGTTTTACGGGCTCCCACAAGCTATACGAGGAGGGGGGGCCACCCACACCCATGGACGCAAATATCCCACTGGATGTCAACCCAGAATTTAGAGCCAGAGCTCCGACTCCACTTGCCGGGACTGTCTGGAGCGGGGTTCGAAACCCTACCCCGTCTGGCCCAGCGGCGGAGATCCTACCGCTACGCCAAAGGCCCACTCCGATTAGCAACGTGAAATGGCTGGAATGAGCACAATTCACGGCATTAAAAGAACTCACAATTGAACTGATGATGACCTCAGCAATCTCCTCAACGAGGTGGAGGCGCAGTGCCTGCTCATCATTGGTAATGAGAAGTCAAAGGCGCCGCAAAAAGGACAGATGATAGCTTGGTCTTTCAAGTGGCAGCATAAGGCTCCAGTCACGGGAGGGAAAAGGCGCAGGAAACGTATGGGTGTCACCTTTTGCGCGGAGTGGGCCTTTTGCATAACGGTAAGCATCCCCGCCGATGGGCCAGAAGGAGTAGGGTTTCGAACCCCGCTCCAGACAGTCCCGGCAAGTGGAGTCGGAGCTCCAACTATAAATTCTGGGTGGACATCCAGCGGGATACTTGCGTCCGCGGGTGTGGGTGCCCCCCCCCCCTCAGATGGGTTGTGGGAGCCCGTAAAACCCTCACACCATAGGACTAACCACCCTAATGGCTGGTATGAAGATGGTTATGGTCACGGAAGGAGCGTTAACGTGGCCAGAAATCCTTCCACCACTTCATACAGTTCCCGAAAGGGAACAGTGTGAGGATACGTATGACGATGACCTCTTGCGCAATGCACCTCCTTGGACCCTCAGTCGCAGATGCGAGGGGGCAAATCGTGCAATTGTTAAATTTTTCATTTTATTGACATGTAAAATGTTGGCCCAGTAATTCCGTTCCAAACGCGTGAGTACGGTCGGGGTACTCGCGCATCTGGCCGGAGGAAATGCCGGTTTTCAGCATGCACAGCGCATGCGGGGAAAACCGGCATTTCCTGTCCTCTGAACGAAGGGGTTCAGAGGCAGAATGCGTGCGACTGCACAGGCAGCGCGTGCGCAGTAAAATTCGTCGGTTTCATTCATGCTTTCAGTGAGGTTAAGTCCTTACAATGTACACATGAAAAAAGCATGAGTACAGTTGCTCCAGAGGCTGCAGAGGAAGATATTTTTTATCGTGGAGCTTCTGAAAGGCAATATTTTTGTTTGGGAAAGGGAGGAAAGTTATTTTAAGAAATGCTGAGGTAAGTTTTAAAGTTTATTTTTGTTTTTTGAAGCGGGTTTTCAGTACTGTAGGTAGAAGGAGCAATTGTGGCTATGTGAATTGAATTTGCTGTGTTTATTAAATATGAAAATGACTCCAACATTTTTGAGAGAAACTTTTCATCAGTAATATATTCTTTTAAGTAATTATGTATGTATGTCTGTATATATTCCTTTGCGTATATGTATGTATATATTCCTTTACTTATGTGTATGAATGTATGTATTTAATTATGACTTTCAGAGAAAGTAACTTATTGGAAAATCATAATTAAATACATACATTCATACACATAAGTAAAGGAATATATACATATATGTAAAGGAATATATACGGACATACATACATAATTACTTAAAAGAATATATTACTGATGAAAAGTTTCTTTCTTAAAAATGTTGGAAATGTTACATTACTCATTTTAGAACAGTCATTTTCACATTTAATAAACACAGCAAATTCAATTCACACAGCCACAATTGCTCCTTCTACCTACAGTACTGAAAACCCATTAAAAAAAAAAAATTAAACTTTAAAACTTACCTCATCATTTCTTAAAATAACTTTCCTCCCTTTCCCAAACAAAAATATTGCCTTTCAGAAGCTCCACGATAAAATATATCTTCCTCCGCAGCCTCTGGAGCAACTTTACACATGCTTTTTTCATGTGTAAGTTGTAAGGACTTAACCTCACTGAATCCATGAATGAAATCGACGAAGTTCACTGCGCACGCGCTGCCTGTGCAGTCGCACGCGCTGTGCCTCTGAACCCCTTCGTTCAGAGGACAGGAAATGCCGGTTTTCTCCGCATGCGCTGTGCATGCTGAAAACCGGCATTTCCTCCGGCCAGACGCGTAAGTACCCCGACCGTACTCACGCGTTTGGAACGGAATTACTGGGCCAATATTTACCAAGAAAAGCAGTGGTCCTAGTACTGACCCTTGGGGAACACCACTGTATACCTTCCTCCAATCCGATAAACAACCGTTCACCACTACTCTCAGTTTCCTGTCACTTAGCCAATTTCATATCCATGCTGCCACTGTCCCTTTTATTCCATGGGCTTCAACTTTGCTGGCAAGCCTATTATGTAGCAATTTATCAAATGCCTTTTGGAAGTCCCTGTATACCACATCAACCGCATTGTCCTCATCAACCCTCTCCATTACCTCATCAAAAAAATTAATCAAGTTAGTTAAACATGATTTGCCTTTAACAAATCCATGCTGGCTTTTCTTAATAAATCCACCCTTGTCGAAGTGACTGTTAATTTTGTCCCGGATTATCATTTCTAAAAGTATCCCCACTACTGAGGTTAAACTGACTGGCCTGTAGTTGTTGGGTTTATCCTTACACCCTTTTTTGAACAAGGGTGTAACATTTGCAATTCTCCAGTCCTCTGGCACCAGCCTCGTATCCAAGGAGGATTGGTAGATTATGGCCAGTACCTCTGCAATTTCCTTTTGTACATCCCTCAGTATCCTGGGATGCATCCCATCCGGTCCTGGTGACTTATGTACTTTAAGTATAGCCAGCCCTTCTAGTACCTCCTCTTTATCAATTTTTATCCCATCCAGTATCTCTACTACCTCCTCTTTCACTACGACTTTTGCAGCATCTTCTTCCTTGGTAAAGACAGATGCAAAGTATTCATTTAGTAACTTAGCCATGCCCTCTGCTTCCATGTGCAGGTCTCCATTTTGGTCCCTAATCAGCCCCACCCTGAAAGGATTGTTACTAGTCCTAGCCCCTTTCGGGCTACCCCAGATCAGGTGTATTCCCCAGACGTTCACCTTCAACTAAAGTTAGAGGTAGCCAAATCCCAAAGATGCTTAATTGGGCCTAAAGGTTCAGACTATCTCTCCCTAAAGGAAAGGAACAACCTGAAGATGTTACCATCCTCCAGGCAGCACTTTTAATAAGTTTAACTAGACTGTAACCTTCCGGATATTATGAGGGTCCGGAAAACTCCTCCAGAATTCTGCAACTCCTCACCAAAGAGTGTACAGAGATTGAGTTCACGAGTTTGATAAAGAAGTACTATGTGAGACAATTCTAAAAAATATATAGATTTATTAAAGAACCAACATGTAACTTACAGCTGGTGATTCAATCGCAACATTAACAGTTCCAAATACAGAAAACTTACAATTCTTATTATCAGAGATCCTTATTCTCAAATCTTAACTTCATTACATTTTTGCACTTCTTAGTCTTATTCCAGAATATCCACCAAAATCAAATACCTTTGATTCCCAAGACTCAAAGAATTAAAAACTTAGAGCCTGCCTCTGAAGTGTGAGAATTGCTTTGCCCCTTTCAGCGAATTCTATCTTCCCATTTGAAAGTTCTATATTTATACCCTTTCTGCAGTGGTATATCCTTTGAAGTTTTCTGCTGATGTAAGCTAATTATTGCTAGTCATTTTTCTGTTGACTCCTTCTATTCTTACTGTCAGTTCAACTGTAACATTAAGAGTTATGTCTCCTCCTTTAGGTATCTCAAGCTTATAAGAACATAAGAACATAAGAAATAGGAGCAGGAG
Organism: Somniosus microcephalus; assembly: GCF_052327205.1. Taxonomy (NCBI): domain Eukaryota; kingdom Metazoa; phylum Chordata; class Chondrichthyes; order Squaliformes; family Somniosidae; genus Somniosus; species Somniosus microcephalus. Next base: position 298,570,559 of record NC_140989.1, on the reverse strand, counting down.
TAGGCCAATCGGCCCCTCGAGCCTGCTCCACCATTCAATAAGATCATGGCTGATCTGATCCTAACCTCAAATCTTCTATCACTCTGCATCCACCCGAACCCATGTGATCTCCCGGGAGAGGCGAAAAACCAGATAAAGACCCAATGGCCAATTTGGGAGAAAAAAATCTGGGAAATTCCTCTCCGACCCATCTAGGCGATCGAAATTCTTCCAGGAGATCACTCTGTCCCTATATTTTCTACAGTACTTACCTTCTGTAAAGGCGATCTCCACCCCAGCCAGGAACAGGAATAAAACCATCTCCTGAAATCTAACAGAATTAGAACACAGTGGGAGCAGAACAAGGCTACACGGCCCCTGGGCCCGCTCCACTACCCACAGGGCCATGACCATTCCGAACCCAGACTCATGTCCAATTTCCTGCCCGCTCCCCGTAACCCTTTATTCCCTTTACTTCTAGGAAACTATCTATTTCTGTTTTAAATTTATTTAATGATGTAGCTTCCACAGCTTTCTGGGGCAGCAAATTCCACAAACCTACCACCCTCTGAGTGAAGAAGTTTCTCCTCATCTCAGTTTTGAATGAGCAGCCCCTTATTTTAAGATTATGCCCCCTAGTTCTAGTTTCACCCATCATTGGGAACATCCTCACCGCATCCACCCGATCAAGCCCCTTCACAATCTTATATGTTTCAATAAGATCGCCTCTCATTCTTCTGAACTCCAATGAGTAGAGTCCCAATCTACTCAACCTCTCCTCATATGACCACCCCCTCATCCCCGGGATTAACCGAGTGAACCTTCTTTGTACTGACTCGAGAGCAAGTATGTCTTTTCTTAAGTATGGACACCAAAACTGTATGCAGTATTCCAGGTGCGGCCTCACCAATACCTTGTACAACTGCAGCAATACCTCCCTGTTTTTATATTCCAACCCCCTAGCAATAAAAGCCAACATTCCATTGGCCTTCTTAATCACTTGCTGCACCTGCATACTAACTTTTTGAGTTTCGTGCACCAGGACCCCCAGATCCCTTTGTACTACAGTACTTTCCAGTTTCTTGCCATTAAGATAATAACTTGCTCTATGATTTTTCCTGCCAAAGTGCATAACCTCATAAAAACAATGTGACAGCAGTGGTTCTATTTAATTTCATTTTTATCAAAGTCGCCTGTTTGTATCTTTTGCATTTAGAACACCTCAACTGGTTGTATTACAGACTTGATATTCCAAGTTCAACACAAAAACAATGTGATGGCTAGTGCCTCCTGTGTTTCATTTGATGTTATTTTTATGAAGGCATTCTGTGCAATTCTTTTTACAATGTGTAAATTAAAAACACCTCAACTAGGGTGATCTATGCAATTCTTATTTGCCTCAGTTGGTTGTAACATAGAATCATGTCTCCTGTTTCATTTGATGTCATTTTTACAAAGGCACATGTTTCTTTAATGTTTCTGTGTTTCTTTCTGAAGTGTTGGTTTATAACACTTAACTTGGGAATAGCTATTGTGTTCTTTCCAAACTGCAGACTTCCTGGAACCTCCAACCTGCTGCTTCAATAGGGCTATTGTTTCAGTGTCAACAACCTATCTTATCTCAAAAGCCTGTATGCTGTTTACAGCTTTTGATTTTTAAGACTTCCAGACCCAGTATGTCATGTTTTAATAAGTCAAAATTCTGTTCATAGGATGGTGTATTTTTCTGAATATGACTATTCCTTCACAACCCCTCCTCTTACTACCCGTTTACTATTTATATGCCTATAGACAACTTTTGGATTCCCTTTTATGTTAGCTGCCCATCTATTCTCATACTCTCTCTTTGCCCCTCTTATTTTCTTTTTCACTTCCCCTCTGAACTTTCTATATTCAGCCTGGTTCTCACTTGTATTCTCAACCTGACATCTGTCATACTCCCCCTTTTTCTGCTTCATCTTACTCTCTATATCTTTCGTCAACCAGGGAGCTCTGACTTTGGTTGTCCTACTTTTCCCCCTTGTGGGAATGTACCACAACTGTACCCGAACTATCTCCTCTTTAAAAGCAGCCTGTTGTTCGATTGCAGTTTTGCCTGCCAATCTTTGATTCCAATTTACCTGGGCCAGATCCATTCTCAAGCCATTGATATTGGCCTTCCTCCAATTAAGTATGTTTACTGTAGATTTTGAGCTCAGTTAGATAACCTCAGGCAGTATAACAGTTGAGACAATATGAATGGCCTTAGTGGCCCTAGGCTATGAGGGAAAGAATCAATCTGTAAGGACAGGACCAGCCTTGGGACTGAAGGCCTTCGGATTGAATCCTATTGATGCTCTTGATCTAGGAACTGTAGAACAGCATGAGACTGCCTTTAGGAGAGCAAGGGAGAAGAGCGGGGGAAACTGGGATAATGTAAACAGGCTGTTTTGAAGAGCGGCAAAATTGGAAACTGGACCAACAGAATCATTTCCTAAAAGGGTTCTGCAAATAAACAAAGTATAAGATTATAAACATGAATTTAAAGAAGTCCTATGAAATGCTCACTGCAACGTTACAACAGTGACTGCACTTCAAAAGTACTTCATTGGCTGTAAAGCGCTTTGGGATGTCCTGAGGTTGTGAAAGGTGCACGGTGGCATAGTGGTTAGCACTGTTGCCTCACAGCGCCAGGGACCCGGGTTCAAATCCGGCCTCGGGTGACTGTCTGTGTGGAGTTTGCACATTCTCCCCGTGTTTGCGTGGGTTTCCTCCGGGTGCTCCGGTTTCCTCCCACAGTCCAAAGATGTGCGGGTTATGTTGATTGGCCGTGATAAAAATTGGCCCTTAGTGTTAGGGGGGATTAAATACGTGGGGTTACGGGGTTACGGGGATAGGGCTTGGGTGGGATGGCTGTCGGTGTAGGGACCGGGTGCTAGGGTTTGGATGATCAGCCATGATCTCATTGAATGGCGGAGCAGGCTCGAAGGGCCGAATGGCCTACTCCTGCTCCTATCTTCTATGTTTCTATATGAATGCAAATCTTTCTTTTGCAGATACTCACTCTGATCACATAGAAACATAGAAGATAGGAGCAGGAGTAGGCCATTCGGCCCCTCGAGCCTGCTCCGCCATTCAATGCGATCATGGCTGACCATCCAAATTCAATACCCGGTCCCTGCTTTCTCCCCATACCCCTTGATCCCTTTAGCCTTAACTTATCTTTAATAACAAAGGAAATTTAGAAATTTTGACCACTGTACATTTACTATTACATGTAAATTGGCTCCGTGACCACCATAGTCTTATTTATTTTATGTGACTTTTTTGAGAATTTTTTGTAAGTCATGGATTACAACAGCAACAATAACTTACATTTATATACTGTGTTTATCATAGTAAAATGTCCCAAGGCACTTCATATGATCATAATCAGAAAAAAGTGACTCAGCCAATGGAAGCATTAGGCCAGGTGACCAAAAGCTTGGTCAAAGAGGTGGGGTTTTCAGGAGCAACATAATGGAGGCGAGAGAGGTGGAGAGGTTTAAGGAGGGCTAATGATGGGGTGAAGGAAGTGGGGGATGCACATGAGGCCAGGGTTGGGTGAACACAGACTTCTCAGAGTGTTGTAGGACTGGAGGAGGTTACAGAGATGGGGAGAGGCAAGGCCAGGGAGGAATTTGAACATAAGGATGGGAATTTTAAAATCGAGGCGTTGGTGGACCGGGAGCCAATGTCAACTTTCCAAAAGGACATGTATTGAAAAGCAGTCAGGAGCAGGAACCTGGCTGATTGATGTTTCCTCTCCCTAGCCAGTTACACTGAGGCCAATTGAAACATTCCAATCTCCACCCAGGCTGAGGTCAGCTAACTCAGCACAAACTCGGGATTGAAGTGCTTTTATGAAAACAGAAATAAAAATAACAACAACAAAAAATCTGCAGCTTCTGTGTTAAAGGGGAATGAAGTCCTGAATATGTTTACTCTTCCCTTGTATGCAAGAAGAAGTAAAATATATTTTACATTAGAAACTATTTAAGCTCCTGCCTTCAGGTGCACTGAACATCCCTCGCGATATAACATGGGTAGAATTTACAGGGTGCTTCATTCCCCAAAACCACTGCTGCTAGTAAAATGAGATGTAAGGTGAATATCCCAACTCGCTCAGTGAAAGTAATAGTCTGCCACTGGTTTAAGCTTAGATTAATTTAGTTACTTGAACAACATTGTTCATCATACTGGTCATAAATGTCTTGAGAAAAAGAACTTCTTGGGATTTGCTGATAATACCAAACTTATGCGGCTGACGTAAGCGAGATAAACAGCTTTGAAAAAAACCTGCACCAGTTAAACAGGTGGACCAAGGAGTGAGCGATTTTTAACGAAGATAGATGTAAAGTAATGCTAATTGGAAGAAGAAACATCAAATAATTGTGCACAGAATGAAGGAATGTCCTTTAGCAAAGGTAGAGGAGCATATTTTTTTGTGTGATTATTGATGATTTACTGAAAGTTTTCAGTCAATACAAAGCTCTCGCCAACCAGGCTGATCAAATACTAGGACACATCTTTAGGGTATTTGACTGTTGTTCCAATCTATTCTGGTATAGATCACTGCTGAAACTATATTTGGAATGTTAAGTGTAGTTTTGTATAATCTATTTTCAAAAGAGCATTGATGAGAGTGACAAAAATGATTCTAGGTCATAGAACTCTGAATTGTAAGAAGGGATTTGCAGAGCTGAATTTGTTTTCATTGGAGAAAAGAAAATTGTGGGGAGGCATGATTCAACTGTTTAAACAAAGAGAGAAAGAACTACATTTAAATAGTGTCTCAGAAACATCTCCAAGCACATCACGCAAAATGAATAACTCTGAAGTGCAATGTCCGTTGTTAACTACAGTAGTCAATTTGCATATAGCAAGATCCCATAATCAGAAATGAGATGAATAACAAATTAGTCTATTTTTGATGGTGCTGATTGACAAAAGAATCAACAAACCTCTCTGCTCTTCTTCAAATATAGTGCCATGGGATCTTTAATACCTACTGGAATTATCAGAACAGTCAGTCAGAGCTGCGGTTTAATGTCTCAATTCTTATTAAATTATCTTATACTAATTGATCTCCTGTGCCATTGGACATGGGCCAATTGTAGTCTTCAGGCGAAGCAGGGTTAGAGGGTGAGGGACAAATGGATCTGGGTGTGTAAACATAATCCTGTCCCTATTTTAAAGTCGTGCGTTCTGCTCTTATTTTACATAACGCTTTGATTTGATATTTATAGTAAAATAGCAAAACTTACAGAAATTTGGGAGCCAGAGAAGCAGAGTTAATTGGAGCATAAAAGTTTCTTTACATGGAGATGCAAAACTGAGGTGCTACAGCACCACTTCAGGTGGACAGGTGGAGTTGCAAGGTGACAAGTTTACATAGGCCATTTCCATTGTAATAATAGACATTTATAACGGAGAGCGCAGACACAAAAGTATGACAAAAAGTGAGAACATGCAGTAATATTTTGTAGACAGGAAGAGTATGCAGATGTAAAGTTTTAGTATAGATTAAGATAAAAACCATTCAAACCTGTTGATACTATTTATAAATTCAGTGTACCAATAGTAACACCATAAACTTTCAATTGATTAAGCTGTTTGGAAGCAGAAACGTCCTGGTTCTGGTTTTGCCAATGAATGCTCTACACAGAGTATATTGTCAAATCTTTCGACCTTAGTTCTACTCATTTTCTTGAAAGACACAATCAGTCCCCCACAAAAACATTTATATACTGATTAAAATTCTGAAAGGCTGACAAATAAAGTTTTCACGTATCAATAATGGTTTGTGAAGATTAATAAGCTGCAAATGGAAGTAAATACATTTTAAAAGGTTGATTAAGGCAAATGAGTATTGGTGAGTATTTGATGTAAATAATACATGTTAAGTGATTTTTCTGCACTCAATGGATGCCCAAAGGGCAAAGAGAAATCTTTATGGTGTAATGTCATTTCAATTCTGGCAGTGCATACAAAAGCTTTAGTTAAGCTTTATAAATGATGTGGAATTCTCTACGTTTTAATAGAACATTTTCAACTTAAGATGAATATGCCACCAGTTTTGCTGTTCCTGCCTGTATTTCAAGAATCCGTTTTATGCTCATGGGGTTGGGGGTAATATACTAACATGGATAGAGGATTGGGTAATGGAGAGAAAACAGATAAACGGGATATTCTCGGGTTGGCAGGCTGTAACTAGTGGGTTGCCGCAAGGATCAGTGCTTGGGCCTCAGCTATTTACAATCTATATTAATGACTTAGATGAAAGGACCGAGAGCAATGCTGATGATACAAAACTAGGTGTGAAAGTAAGCTGAGAGGAGGACATAAAGAGCCTGGAAAGGGATATAGACAGGTTAAGTGAGAGAAAGAAAGACTTGCATTTATATAGCACCTTTCATGACCACCAGATGTCTCAAAGTGCTTTACAGCCAATGAAGTACTTTTTGAAGTGTAGTCACTGTTGTAATGTAGGAAACACGGCAGCCAATTTGAGCACAGCAAGGTCCCACAAACAGCAATGTGATAATGACCAGATAATCTATTTTTGTTATGTTGATTGAGGGATAAATATTGGCCAGGACACTGGGGATAACTCCCCTGCTCTTCTTTGAACTAGAATCATACAATCATAGAATGGTTACAACACGGAAGGAGGCCATTCGGCCCGTCGAGCCTGTGCCGGCTCTCTGCAAGAGCACTTCAGCTAGTTTCACTCCCCCGTCTTTCCCCGTAGCCCTGCAAATATTTTTCCTTCGGGTACTTATCCAACTCCCTTTTGAAAGCTGTGATTGAGTCTACCTCCACCACCCTTTCAGGCATTGCATTCCAGATCCTAACCACTCTCTGAGTAAAAATGTTTTTCCTCATGTCGCCTTTGGTTCTTCTGCCAATCACCTTAAATCTGTGTCCTCTGCCATGGGATCTTTTACGTCCACCTGAGAGAGCAGAAGGGGCCTCAGTTTAATGTCTCATCTGAAAAACGGCACCTCTGACAGTGCAGCACTCCCTCAGCACTGCACTGGAGTGTCAGCCTAGCTTTTTGTGCTCAAGTCCCTGGAGTGGGACTCCGAACCAACAACCTTCTGACTCAGAGGTGAGGGTGCTACTGACTGAGCCATGGCTGAAACTCTGGGCAATAAAATGGCAGATGGAGTATAATATGGGGACATGTGAGATTATTCACTTTGGAAGGAAGAATAGAAAAACAATATTTTTTAAATGGTGAGAACCTATTAAATGTTGGTGTTCAGAGAGATTTAGGTGTCCTCGTACAGGAAACACAGAAAGTTAGCATGCAGGAACAGCAAGCAATTAGGAAGGCAAATGGAATGTCGGCCTTTATTCCAAGGGGGTTGGGGTACAAGAGTAAGGAAGTCCTACTACAATTGTACAGGGCTTTGGTGAGACCACACCTGGAGTACTGTGCACAGTTTTGGTCACCTTACCTGAGAAAGGACATACTTGCCTTAGAGATGGTGCAACGAAGGTTCACTAGATCGATCCCTGGGATGAGAGGGTTGTCCTGAGGAGTGATTGGGCCGATAATCTCTAGAGTTCAGAAAAAATGAGAGACGATCTCATTGAAACATATAAGATTCTGAGGGAAATTGATAGGATAGATGCTGAGAGGTTGTTTCCCCTGGCTGGTGAGTCTAGAACGAGGGGGCGTAGTCTCAGGATAAGGGGTCGGCCATTTAAGACTGAGATGAGGAGGAATTTCTTCACTCAGAGGGTTGTGAATCTTTGGAATTCTCTACCCCAAAGAGCTGTGGACGCTGAGTCGTTGAGTATATTCAAGGCTGAGATCAATAGATTTTTGGGCTCTAGGGGAATCGAGGGATATGGAGATCAGGCGGGAAAGTGGAGTTGAGGTCAAAGATCAGCCATGATCTTATTGAATGGCGGAGCCGGCTTGAGGGGCCGTATGGCCTACTCCTGCTCCTAATTCTTATGTTCTTATTCACTCTTTGGACATGTAAACCACCAATTAAGTACAATCCGCAAAAGTGACATTATCTTATGCTCCTGCGCCTAGTAGTAGTCATTCTTTATCATTAGAAATCGAATAACCGGGTGTCTGAAAACTTTTTCTTCTCATGGTGCCATGGGTCTAGATTTCAACACAGAGAATGCAGAGAGGTGGATGAAGACACAGGATGGTGCACTTGGAGCTTATAAGAATTAGGAGCAGGAATAGGCCATTTGACCCCTCGAGCCTGCTCCGACATTCAATAAATCATGGCTGATCTGGTTTTGGCCTCAATTCCACTTTCCTGCCCACTCCCCATAACCCTTGACTCCCTTATCATTCAAAAATCTGTCTATCTCCACCTTAAATATATTCAATGACCCAGCCTCCACAGCTCTCTGGGGAGAGAATTCCAAAGATTCACGACTCTCTGAGAGAAGAAATTCCTCCTCGTCTCCATTTTAAATGGGCGACCCCGTATCCTGAAACTATGCCCCCTAGTTCTAGATTCCCCCACGAGTGGAAACATCCTCTCTGCATCTACCCCGTCAAGCCCCTTCAGAATCTTATACGTTTCAATAAGATCCCCTCTCATTCTTCTAAACTCCAATGAGTATAGGCCCAACCTGCTCAACCTTTCATCATAAGACAACCCCTTTATCTCAGGAATTAACCTAGTGAACCTTCTCTGAACTGCCTCCAATGCAAGTATATCCCTCCTTAAATAAGGAGACCTAAACTGTACGTAATACTCCAGGTGTGATCTCACCAGCACCCTGTACAGTTGTATAATGCAGCACCCTTCTGTATACTGTAATCGTTCAATTAAACGTTTGAAGATTTTTATTTGCCCAGTCGGTACTACTGGCAGCAATATTTTAAAATGTAATGCTGCATTTAGTTCCATCATGTTAATCAACTTGTAACTAACTTATAACTGTAAATGAGAGCCATCAGATCCCCATTCATCTTAATATAAAGTTAGTTGTAATTATTTTGCTCACTAACTTCAGAAAGTGCCCAGTATTTATCAGATTTGCTGAACTAGGGATACTTACAGCAGTTCCACCAAAATTGGTATCTTTTTATACTGGCTTCCAGGCAGTAGAACTATTTACATGGTCTTCTTTCAGGGGTTGTGTCAAAAGTTGTAACTCCTCCCCAAAATGTATAATTTTGTCTTTTAATGAATTCTTGTGTTCATTGAAGTGAGGGATGTCAGTTTTGGGGAATGGAACTGTTTCACTAATTGCAACCCGTGTTGACATCAAGTAGTTCTAGGTCAGGTACAGCACAGGTTAGAGGCAAGGTAAAGCTCACTCTGCACTGTCCCAAGAATGTGCCTTAACTCCCAGCCTCTCTTGTGCCCACATGGTACCAGCCTGTCATTTTTCATCCATTTGGCTCTCCAGGTGAGATTATCAATTTGGTGTCAATTAGGTTCTTTTTATGCTGTGGACTCATGGGAGGTGATTTTCATCTTAGGATCCTGATTTAAGTATATTAATGACCTTCCCATCTGTTTTGGCGGGAATGCTAGATGCCTAAATCAAGGCCCACTCCATCATTGCATCGGTAAGCTTCCAGCAGCAAGTAGGGTAGGGTTTTTTTTTCAAATTTTTGTCTCGCTAAAAATCAGGCAGTAATTCACCCCCATAGCAACTGAGAGTTGAGACTGTAAATTAATTTAATGCAGGACCCTTACAGCCAGCAGAGAGAGAATATTTTCATTCCATTAGTGTGCTATCCCACTGTGCTCTCCAAAAATCATCATTATATACAGCAGGGCATATCTGGCTACTGTGTAAAATCACATTCAGGGATGCTTTGAACTGATTATTAATCCTTCAGCTAACATAAAGCTCTATTCAGAGTGGAACAACTTATGCTCAGATGACATTGATTCACTTTTCTATCCCCTCTGTGTTTAAAAATTAACATTTTACAAATGTGCAAGTCTTGATTCATGAAATGGATATCGTATAATAAAACTTTCTACTAAAAAAACTAGCCCCAGTAAGAAACAGATGAAAGTAACTGTTGTGTCCGTGTATAATCAGACACAGACTGCAGGAGAAACGGTACAACAGGTGTTTACTGAATGAGGGTTACTCTAGAACTAACTGTATAGATCACTACTCAGGGTTTATATACAGGTGTGGTCACTGCTGGTACTACAGGATACAGGAGCTGTAAAAAGTAGTTCTCTCCCTTAAAGGTACATACATTACAATTCCTCCCCTTTTAGATTAACAGTACCATAACACTCATTTAACAATTAAATATCAAACTAATTACAATTAACACTTTTAACATGCAACATTAGCTGAAAATAGTCTATTTATAAATTCAGTCTTTGGGGAGGTTTCCTGATTCTTTCTGGATAACGCCTTTCCCGAGTGTCTCGCTCTTGGTGCGGAGGCGATTGTAGCACCCTGTCATCAGTTGATTCATCAGCTTCCAATGCTATTGTTTCTGAGGTAGATGCAACCTGTACGTTGGGTTCCTCACCAGGTACGTATGGCCGAGTCATGGGGTTGACTCGTTCCTGTGACTCTAGGATCTGGTCAGCATGGCGTCTCACAATGTTCTCCCCAACATCCACTGTGTACATTAGTGGCCCCTGCCGTGTGCATATCGTTCCTGGTTGCCATTTCTCTGTTCGGTAGTCGCGGGCCAAGACTGGTTGCCCTACATTGAAGCTCCTTGTCGGCTTCTCATTGATGTGCTGGAATTGCTTACTCTCAACATCTCTTCGTACATTTGGTCTGAGCAAATCCAGACGAGATCTCAACCTTCGGTTAAAGAACATCATGGCCGGGGCCTGGTTGGTGACTGCATGTGTCGCATTTCTGTAGGCTAACAGGAAATTGCCCACCTTATGCTGCAGTGGAATGTCGTCATCGCACATGGCCTTTACTGCTTCTTTAAAGGTTTGTACGAACCTCTCAGCCAATCGATTTGTGGCTGGATGATACGGGGCGGATGTATAATGCCTTACCCCATTCCTTTTCATAAATCTTCGAAACTCTTCGGACACAAACTGTGGTCCGTTATCAGAGCAAATCTGCTCTGGCAAGCCGTTCCTGGCAAAAATGGTCCGTAGGACTGCAATAGTTTTCTCTGTGGTGGTGGAGGACATTTTGATCACCTCAGGCCATTTCGAGTGTGCATCCACGGCTATTAAAAACATTGAGTCCATGAATGGACCAGCAAGATCAATATGCACCCATTGCCATGGAGATAAGGGCCACTCCCATGGGTGTAGAGGGGCATGTGGTGGTGCATTTTGGACCTTCTGGCATCCTGAGCAGCTCTTTGTCAGGTCCTCGATTTGCTGATCGATCCCCGGCCACCACACATAAGCCCTAGCAAGGCTTTTCATTTTCACCCCTCCCAGATGACCTTTGTGAAGCTCATTGAGCACTCTCTCCCTTAACTTGGGTGGAATTACCACTTGGGATCCACACATCAAGGTCCCCTGGCATACTGACAGCTGTTCTCTTCTGGATGAGAATGCTGGCAACAGTGAGCCGCCATGTGCTGGCCATCCCTTCACCGTCAAATCATATACCCGAGACAGTGTCGGGTCATTTCGGGTCTCCTTCTCTGTACCAGCGTTAGTTACTGGCAAGCATTCAATTATAGTCGAATAAATATTTCGACAGGATCCACTGCTAGTGCTTCCTCCGCAGTAGGCAGTGGCAGGCGTGATAGCCCATCAGCGTTTCCATGCTGTTTCGTGCCCTTATACTCGATTTCATATTGGTGCGCCCCTAGAAAAAGGGACCATCTTTGTAGCCGTTGCGCAGTCATCACCGGAACGCCCTTCTTTGGATTAAAGATGGAGACAAGTGGTTGGTGGTCAGTCAGCAAGGTGAACTTCTGCCCGTGCAGATATTGATTGAACTTTTTCACTCCCCACACTAGGCTGAGGGCCTCGCTGTCAATCTGGGCGTAGTTACGCTCGGCTGAGGTTAGTGATCGAGACGCAAAGGCTACTGGCCTCTCCGAACCGTCCGGGAATTTGTGCGACAGCACCGCTCCAATGCCATAGGGTGATGCATCACACGCCAACCGAATTGGTAGTGCTGGGTTAAAATGAGCCAACACCTCTTTTGATGTGATCAATGCTTTGCTCTTCTGGAAAACTCGTTTACATTCGTCACTCCACTTCCATGGTACCCCCGTTTACAGTAGGGTGTTCAGTGGGTGTAGTACTGTAGACAAATTCGGCAAGATCTTATGGTAGTAGTTCACCAGCCCGAGGAACGACCTCAGTTGTGACACATTTTCCGGTGCTGGAGCCTTGACTACTACCTCAATCTTTTCAGGGGACTTATGTAACCCCTCTTTATCAATAACGTGGCCACAATACGAGATCTGCTTCTGGAAAACTTGCATTTGTGGCGATTAGCTCGGAGCCCATATTCCTTCAATCTAGTGAGCACCTGCTCCAGGTTGGCGAGGTGATCACTGTCATTTTCGCCCGTGACCAGGATGTCGTCCAAATAACACTGGGTCCCTGGAATCCCTTGCAGGACTTGTTCCATTGCCCTTTGCCAAATAGCCGGAGCTGATGCTACCCCGAACACCAGCCGGTTGTATTGGTAGAGACCTTTATGAGTGTTGATCGTGAGGTACTGTTTCGAAGCTTCTTCTACCTCCATTTGCAGGTACGCCTGGGCCAGATCAATCTTAGTGAAGCGTTTCCCTCCAGATAGCGAGGCAAAAATATCTTCAATCCGCGGAAGCGGATATTGTACAGTGTGAAGGACTGGGTTCACTGTCACCTTAAAGTCCCCACAGATGCGAACCTTCTTTGGTTCCCCAGGCGTATTACTCAACGACCTCTTCATTACAGGAACGATGGGTGTAGCCCACTCGCTCCAGTCCACTTTGGACAGTACTCCTGAACGTTCCAAACCTTCCAGCTCTGCTTCGACGGCTAGGCGGATCGCATAAGGTACCGGTCTGGCCTTAACAAACTTTGGGCTTGCATTTTCCTCTATTTTGATCGTCGCTGTTATGCCTTTTAGTGTTCCGAGTCCCTGCTGGAACACTTCTTGTGCATCAGTTAGCATTTTTGACAGTCGTCCAGGTGTGACGTCATCATCCTTTTTGGCATCTACAGTCAGTGCTTGTATGGAATGCCAATCTAGCTGTATCTTCCGGATCCATTCACGTCCTAGTAGTGGTGGTCCTCCATCTGGCAATACATATAGGTCCATTTTTGGTGTTTCCTTGCCGTTATATATAACGTTCACCCTTATTTTTCCTTTGGGGTAGACTTTTTGCCCCGTGTACATCTTCAAGACAATCTTTGTATCTCTCAAGGGTATATGTGAGAATAGCCGCTTGTAGTCCCTTCGGTTTATGACTGTTAGGGCTGATCCTGTGTCCAATTCCATTTTCACTTGGACTCCTGCTATCTTGAGTGTGACCCAGATAGTTTGGTGATCCTCCGTTTTGATCATATTATGTAGTTTCAGACAACCCAGCTCCTTTCTTCCGGAGTCTGTATCACTTTTCTGTTCGTCTGAACTACTCTACGTCACCTTATGTACCTTCTTGTACTTCTCCTGTGGAGATTTCTTGCTGCTGGTTTTCTTTCCCGACCTGCAGACTCTTGCTATGTGTCCTACTTTTCCACACTGTCTGCACACTTTGTCCTTGAACCAGCAATCATTATGGTCGTGTGTTGTTCTGCCGCAGCGATAGCACTTCACTGTTCCGTATGACATTTCATTTGTGCCATATTCTTGCGGTCTCCGTTGTATCTCTGCAGCGCCCCGTGCTGCTGCTTCGTGTGATACTGCAATGCTGAAAGCCTTGTCCAGCGTAAGATCCTTTTCTGATAGAAGCCGTTTCTGTGTTCCTTCACTTTGAAGCCCACACGCAAACTTGTCCCTTAAAGTATCTGCTAGTCCCGTTCCAAACTGGCAGTGTTTCGATAGCTTGCTCAGTTCCGTTAAATACTCAGCATTACTTTCATCTTTATGCTGGTTCCTTTTGTGAAACTTAAATCTTTCTGCTATCAGCAGCGGTGTGGGGTTTAAGTGGTCCTGTAGGATTGACACTATGTTTTCAAAATCCTTTTCTACTGGCTTCTCTGGGGTTACTAGGTTTTGTAGTAAGCCATACGTTTTTGCACCCATTGAATTCAACAATACCAGCGCCTTCTTGTCATCTGGCACTTCATTCGCCTTGCAGTATACTTCTATGCGTTCGACATATGTCGTCCAATCTTCGACTTCATTGTCGAACGCTGTGATACTGCCACTCTTCGGCATTTTTGGGTGTGGTTAGACTGGCTTAAAATGGCGTCTCCCGCGCTTTCCTTTCTTCCCCGCTGTGGCTTAAAATGGCATCTCCCGTGCTTTCCTTTCTTCCCCGCTGCGACTTAAAATGGCGTCTCCCACGCTGCTGCCAACGCCACTCTCGGCGGTCCTCGTGGCAAATGGTGATGCCCTGTGGGTTTCGTGCGCTGCTCCTGCGCTGCTGCCAATGCCGCTCTCTGCGGTCCTCGTGGCAATGGCAGCGCCTCACGTTTTCCTGCGCGCCTCTCTCCCCCGTTGACGCTGCTCGGCCCTTGAACACCAGCTGTGCTCTGCTCTCTCTCATCTCTCTCCCCGTTGACGCCGCTCGGTCCTGAACACCGGCTGCGCCCTGTGCGCTCTGCCCTCTCTCCCCCGTCGACGCTGCTCGGCCTTTTTCTGTGCCGCTCGGTCGGCTCTAGCCACCGCTGTCCGGGAAGGGTCTGCGCAGTACCTGTTGCCAGCCCGTTTCGCTGGACCACCGTGACTGGAAAGCCAAGCCTAGCTCTCAACAGCCTCCCCTGCAATGCTCAAATCTCCGCTGGATGACTGGGCGGTTGCCCGTGGTCGATGCCCGTGCTTCTGGACTCGACCTCCTTCCACTGTTCTCCAGGAGCGAATCCCTGGGAGGTGATGCAGAGTTGCAGGTAGGTTCGAATCTGCTCATCGCCAATGTTGTGTCTGTGTATAATAAGACACAGACTGCAGGAGAAACGGTACAACAGGTGTTTACTGAATGAGGGTTACTCTAGAACTAACTATACAGATCACTACTCAGGGTTTATGTGCAGGTGTGGTCACTGCCGGTACTACAGTATACAGGAGCTGTAAAAAGTAGTTCTCTCCCTTAAAGGTACATACATCACAGTAACCTTTAAAGAGGTACAGTTTTCATGAATTTTGTTTTTTAAGTCTTCCTTTTTTTGGCTTTGCACGACAGAAAAGCTTTGTTTTGTGGCCAGGATGATATTTCCTGTGACAATAAGGTCGGATTGTAGGAACGGCTAGATTCCTAACTAAAGGACTGAGGTCGAGTCAGTCTATCAAACAAACGATGTTTAATGCTAATCAACAGAGTTTAAAACGAAAACACAGGAGAACTACATTACAGGTCTGTACTCTTTGCTGGCTCCACGAGGACTGGCTAGGGCGGCTCCCCAGCCTGACGTCATGACGTCATCACGTTTTCCCGCCGCTGGAGGATCACGTGATCAACGTGATGACGTCATCGCGTTTGGTCGCATTCTTAAAGGGACCGCGCTATGTACATGCAATTATATGAACAAAGATACAGATTCATTCTGTAGCTAATAATTTGTTAAAGATAATTATGTACATTAGATCAGAGTCCCCCTGGTGGCTCCGCCACATGCGCCCCCCCAGAATTGTCTTTAACAGTAAAAGTCAATCGACTAGGAGGTCTGACAAGCCTGTCAGAGCGACTCCTGTATTCTTGGAGTGGACGTTGTTAAACAGCGGGCGGGCTGGCGGACGGAAGCCTTCGGTCTGGCGTGGATGCAGCGGGAGGTCGACCACGTCATGGTGGCTGTGCAGTCTCTACTGGCCGGTCGATGTCCAGGTGTGCCGGTTTGAGACGGTCAATGGATATGTGGTCGGGTTTACCACCGATGTCTACAGAGAAACTCTTGTCGCCTGTCTCCAGTACGTGAAAAGTGCCTGTGTAAGGGGCCTTGAGCGGATCCCTGTGGGCATTATGACGAATGAATACAAATTCAGCCTTCTTCAGCTCCGCTGGTACGTGTGAAGATGGAAGGCCGTGATGCGAAGTTGGGATAGGCGCAAAAGCCCTGGCTGTTTCCCAGTGGCTGCTGAGTTGTTCGGCTGCGGACCACGGCTCAGTTGGAAGCGGCAGGAAATCTCCCGGTACGCGGAGTGGCTGGCTGTACACGAGCTCCGCGGCGGACGATTGCAGGTCCTCTTTGGGTGCCGTGCGGAGACCCAACATGACCCACGGAAGCTTATCCACCCAGCCTTGGAGGCTGGCCCTCAGCGATGCCTTTAATGATCTGTGGAAACGTTCGCACAAACTGTTTGCTTGCGGGTGATAGGCCGTGGTGCGGTGAAGCTTGGTGCCGAGACCCTGGGCCACAGCGTTCCAGAGCTCAGAAGAGAATTGTGGACCGCGGTCTGAAGAAATGTCCGTCGGAACGCCGAAACGTGTGACCCACGAGGAGAGGAATGCTCTGGCGACATCAGCGGACGTAGTGGATGCCAGAGGAACTGCCTCTGGTCATCTAGTAGTACGATCGACCATGGTGAGGATGTGTGTGAACCCCTGCGACGGTGGAAGCAGCCTGACGAGGTCCACGTTGACATGGTCGAATCGACGCTCTGGTACTGCGAACGTGGCCAATGGGGCCTTAACGTGACGTTGCACCATAGACGTTTGACAGACGACGCCGGTGTTAGCCCAGTCGCGGATATCCTTACGCATTCCTCTCCAGACGAACTTATCCGACATTAATTTTTGAGATGCCTTCACGCCAGGATGCGAAAGCCCATGTATGGCGTCGAAAACTTTGCGGCGCCAGGCGACTGGAACGATCGGGTGGGGATCTCCCATGGAGACATCGCAGAGTAACAAGGTGCCTGCAGCGTGGAATTACACATCGGTCGGTTGGAGGCTAGAGGTGTCGGTGCAATACACCTGTGTTTCAGGGTCGGATGCCTGATTGGTAGCCATGAGGGCTTGAAAAATGCCAGTGGTTGCCACGTCCCATTGACCCACTGTTCCTGCACAGCGCCTATGGCATAGTCGGAAGTGTCGGTGGTAAGGGTGATGGTGGCACCTGGCAGAGGGTGCGCCAACATAGTTGCATTGGCTAGAGCGGTTTTTGTGTTGTCGAAAGCGTTGTCCATTTCGACCGTCCAGGCTATTGTATCCTTTCCGGCCTTGCCTTTGAGGGCCTCGTAGAGGGGCTGCATGAGCCATGCTGCCTTGGGCACAAAGCGGTGGTAGAAATTCACCATGCCCAGGAATTCTTGAAGAGCCTTGTTGGACTGCGGCGTTGGGAATGCCGTAATTGCTTCGACCTTTGACTGCAGCGGAATTGCGCCCTCCGAAGTAATGCGGTGGCCCAAGAAGTCAATCTGTTGTAGGCCGAACTGACACTTGGCCGGGTTGATTATGAGGCCATGTTGGCTGAGGCGCCGAAAGAGGGTGCGGAGATGGCAGACGTGTTCCTTTTTGGTAGAGCTGGCTATCAGGATGTCATCAAGGTAGACAAATAAAAAGGGAAGATCCCGCAGGACCGAGTCCATTAGTCGTTGAAAAGCCTGTGCGGCGTTCTTGAGCCCAAATGGCATCCGTAGAAACTCAAACAGTCCAAAGGGAGTGATGACAGCCGTTTTCTGGACGTCCTGCGGGTGTACAGGAACTTGGTGGTAGCCACGGACAAGGTTGACCTTGGAGAAGATTGAGTTTCCCGCCAAATGGGTGGAGAAATCCTGTATATGCGGGATCGGGTATCGATCGGGAGTAGTGGCGTCATTAAGGTGTCGGTAGTCCCCGCATGGCCGCCATCCACCGCCGGGCTTCGGGACAATGTGGAGAGGCGAGGACCAGGGACTATTCGACCGGCGAATAATCCCCAGCCGTTCCATCGTGGCAAACTCTGCCTTCGCAGCCGCGAGCTTGCCGGGTTCCAGGCGCCGAGCTCGCGCATAAACCGGAGAGCCAGTCCTAGTAAGGTGGTGTTCGACACCATGCTTAGTGGCCGAGGAGGAGAAAGTGGGCTTGGTCAGCTCCGGGAATTCACCTAATAGGCGAGTGAACTCGTCTGGCGAGGGCAATGCGCAGGAGACAGTGTGCGACGTTGCGGAACTGCGGAAGCAAGGGATGGAGTGGAAGGTGGCCGCGTTGACCAATCGATGATTTCTTACATCCACCAAGAAGCTGTTGGCACATAAGAAATCTGCGCCGAGGATGGCTTGCGAAACCTTGGCTGTAATAAATTCCCACTGAAACCGTTGCCTGCCGAAGCACACCTGGACCCGCCGTTTGCCAAAGGAACGAATGGCCCCACCATTAGCTGCCACGAGGGAGGGGCCGTGCATCCCACACTGCATATCGAGTGCTGAGGCAGGAAGGATGCTACACTGCGCCCCGGTGTCGCATAAAAAGCGCCGGCCTGAGAGGGAATCTGTAATGTAGAGGAGCATCCCGGAATTTCCAATCACCATCGCGGCCACGGAATGTCCCTCAGACTCAGTCCTCCTTTTCTGGAGTTGCTGCTGGTGTTGATGTCGGTTGTTTTTTAGGCGCGAAACTGCAGGGAGGGCGGCAGCCTCTGGCTTTCGCGCCGAAACGGGCGTGGTAAAAACACAAGCCAGGGGATGGAGGCGTCGGGGCGGCGTCCGTGGGGGAGGGGTGCCTCGTGGTGGCGCAGGTTTGCTGCGTGACTGCATAAATCGTATCTGCTTCTGCAGCAAGTGCTGCGCAATATGTGGCTTCCGATCTGGCGAGGGCAGCCTGAAACTGTTCGGGTAGCTGACTCAGGAATAACTCCTGAAAGAGGAAACATTGTGGTTCTGTGCCAAGGAGCGTGAGCATCTGGCTCATTAACTCAGATGGCTTGGAATTGCCAAGCCCGGGCAAAGCGAGTAGCTGGCGGGCACGCTCCGCCTTCATGAGCCTGAAGACCTGTATTAACCGCGCTTTGAGAGTATTACACTTGCTGTCAACCGAGGGGTTTTCGAGCAGGCTGATGATCCATGAGGCCGTGGAGTTGTCAAGTGCGGAGACCACGTAAAGGTAACGGGTCTGATCCGCAATGATGTTTCGGAGATCGAATTGTGCTTCTGCTTGGACGAACCAGAAGGCCGCCTGCTGTTCCCAAAGCTGTGGGAGCTTCAAAGCCACGGAGTTCGCATCCATGTTTCGTCGCGCTTCGCTTCTTCTGCGAAAATTGCTCACGAAAATTCGGGGTCACCGCTGTAGGAACGGCTAGATTCCTAACTAAAGGACTGAGGTCGAGTCAGTCTATCAAACAAACGATGTTTAATACTAATCAACAGTGTTTAAAATGAAAACACAGGAGAACTACATTACAGGTCTGTACTCTTTGCTGGCTCCACGAGGACTGGCTAGGGCGGCTCCCCAGCCTGACGTCATCACGTTTTCCCGCCGCTGGAGGATCACGTGATCAACGTGATGACGTCATCGCGTTTGGTCTCATTCTTAAAGGGACCGCGCTATGTACATGCAATTATATGAACAAAGATACAGATTCATTCTGTAGCTAATAATTTGTTAAAGATAATTATGTACATTAGATCAGAGTCCCCCTGGTGACTCCGCCACAGGATACTACTTATCATTCTACCATGTGCTTCAAACAATGTAAAATGTTTGCAGAGCAATTTTTATAAAGTGGTACCACTTTACAATGACCTCTGGAGCAGTTTATTCAATCCCATTATAGCTTAGTACTATTTTCAGAGTTTCGGTCTGATTTGCCTATTATACCTACTTTTCAAATTTGTTGACACCTCGATGTTGAGAGATCAAATTGATTCCTCACACTTTCCTTTCATTTCTGGACTTTTGAAATATACTCACCCATTGCATAGATCTTCTTAAGCGCTCTCTACCTGTTCAACCATCCTGGTGTGTACTAGCATGCCCTGTCAGGTTTACTCGACTCCTGGTTCAAAGGCACCTTCTCTTTTGTTCTCTCCCAGCCGGCCTTTTAACCTGTTTCATTTCCTGTGCTTTTTCAGTCTTGACAAAGGGTTTCGACCTGAAACGTTGACTCTATTTCTCTCTCCACGGATGTTGCCTGGCCTGCTGAGTTTTTCCAGCATTTTTTGTTGTTATTTTGTACCTTTTCTAATACCATGCCCAAGTGGCCAGATTTAACGTTTGAAATTTTAGAACAAGTGCTAGTAGGCTATTGGATCACTGAAGGCATCACAGTGGGGTCATCAGCAGAGATGGTCATAAAGCACATTTGGATGTAGTAACCATACTCCTAATGATGTAATTGGCTCTTTCTGCTTCAGAGGAAGTATTCACTAAATGAACCAAAGCACTGTGACTTTAAAAAGGGGATCGAAAGGTTGGATTCCTTCAAAATGGGGTCTTAATGCTTGTATTGCCTCTCTTTTAATTTATGACAAACTACACTACACTAGATAAGCACGAGGGAGAAATGAATGGAAGGATATGTTGATGGGGTTAGATGAAGAGGGAAGGAGGCTGGTGTGGAGCATGAACACCAGTATGGACCTGTTGGGCTGAATGGCCTGCTTCTGTGCTGTAAATACTTTACAATACTTTGTAATGTAGCAAAGTTTACCCCCTGCATCTCTCCCCTGAAAGTGATGACTTTGCTGCTCTCTGGAACCTCACCCAAGTGTCTATTGTTCATCAATGAGCAGTGCCAGCAGCCCATTGATCCATCTGAGGTGTCACAGCCAAGCCAAATGCAGTTTCTCACCCAGTGTTAACACGGGCAGTTTTCAGCAGGGATAACTGAATAGTGATCAGGAGCAGGAATTCTGGCTGGATTTTCCCCCTTACCAGCCAAGTAGCACTGTGATTAATTGTCACTGTGCAGCCACCCCAGCTAAGATCAGCTAATTATACACAAACTGGGATCAAACCTGGCTCAATATGACATTGGGTAGTAAATTTACCGGCTAAACTATTTGGGAAAGCCCAGTTAGATACCAGGGCCGTGAAATGTGGCACCTTAGCACCGGTAGTTAAGGTCAGTTTTGAAAAAAAATGGCTTCCGCCCACTTCCGGCATGGCCTGCGCTGTTCGCCCTCTTGGTTAGGGTGATAGCGCGGGTGGGACGTGAGTCCACCGGCAGTATGCAGAGTAGGAAGATTGTGACGTCACTCAGCGTGAAACGATGATTTGACGCATGACCTGCCATTTTGGATGTCGCTGCTCCAATCAATGCCCTCTCCTAAACATGCACAGCTGACTGTGCGTTCAGCTGCACGAGTGACCCCCCGGCCACAAGCGCTATTTAAAGGGACACATCCATTCTGCAGATAAGTTGATTATTTCTCTTCTACTGGCACTTGCAGAGTTTGTATGAACCCTGGCTTGCTGGAACACATAGATAAAGTTGGTAAAGTGTGCAGGGAGTGCTGCTGGACATGGGGCAGGTGTTGGCTGCGACTGGAAGGCCTCTGAGTACACCACTTGCTCCCAGTCATGGGGACTCTACTGCAGTCCCCCTCACATATAGCATGACAGGGAGATGGAGCAGAGGCAGCAAAGAAGACAAGCTGCTTGCAGAGGGAGGAGGAGGAGTGGGAAGGAGGGCTCTTAGCAGGAGGCCTTACCACCTAGGGTCTTCAGGCAGTACTTCTACCTGCAACTAAGCCAGGGGCAGTGTGTTCGGCAGCTCCGCTTCACATAGAAACATAGAAACATAGAAGATAGGAGCAGGAGTAGGCCATTCGGCCCCTCGAGCCTGCTCTGCCATTCAATGCGATCATGGCTGATCATCCAAGTTCAGTACCCGGTACCTGCTTTCTCCCCATACCCCTTGATCCCTTTAGCCTTAAGAAATATATGTAACTCCTTCTTGAATATATTTAATGAATTGGCCTCTACTGCCTTCTGTGGTAGAGAATTCCACAGGTTCACCACTCTCTGGGTGAAGAAATTCCTCCTAATTTCTGTCCTAAAAGGCCTACCCCTTATCCTTAAACTGTGACCCCTGGTTCTGGATGCCCCGACCATCGGGAACATCCTCCCTGCATCTAGTCTGTCCAGCCCTGCCAGAATTTTATAAGTTTCAATGAGATCCCCTCTCATTCTTCTAAACTCCAGCGAGTACAAGCCCAATCGACCCAATCTCTCCTCATACGTCATTCCTGCCATCCCAGGTATCAGCCTGGTGAATCTTCGCAGAACTCCTTCCATGGCAAGAACATCCTTCCTCAGATAAGGAGACCAAAACTGCACACAATACTCAAGGTGCGGTCTCACCAAGGCCCTGTACAACTACAGCAAGACATCCTTGTTCCTGTACTCGAATCCTCTCGCTATGAAGGCCAACATACCATTTGCCTTCTTAACCGCCTGCTGCACCTGCATGCTTACCTTCAGCGACTGGTGCACAAGGACACTCAGGTCTCGTTGCACTTCCCCTTCTCCCATTCTATTGCCGTTCAGATAATCTGCCTTCCTGTTTTTGACACCAAAGTGGATAACCTCACATTTATCCATGTTATATTGCATCTGCCATGCTTCTGCCCAATCACCCAACCTGTCCAAATCATCCTGTAGTTTCTTGGCATCCTCCTCACAGCACACATGTCCACCCAGCTTTGTGTCATCTACAAATTTGGAGATGTTACATCTAGTTCCCTTGTCTAGATCATTAATATATATTGTGAATAGCTGGGGTCCAAGGACCGATCCCTGCGGTACCCCACTAGTCACTGCCTGCCACTCGGAAAAAGACCAGTTTATTCTAACTCTTTGCTTTCTATCTGCCAACCAGTTCCCTATTCAAGTCAATACCTTGCCCCCAATCCCATGTGCCTTAACTTTACACGCTAATCTCTTATGTGGGACCTTATCGAAAGCCTTCTGAAAGTCCAAATACACCACATCCACTGGTTCTCCCTTATCTATTTTACTAGTTACATCCTCAAAAAATTTCAGTGGATTAGTCAAGCCTGATTTACCTTTTGTAAATCCATGTTGACTTTGTCCGATCCGGTCACTGTTTTCCAAGTGCTCTGCTATTACATCTTTTATAATGGACTCTAGCATTTTCCCCACTACCGATGTCAGGCTTACCGGTCTGTAATTCCCCGTTTTCTCTCTACCACCTTTTTGAATAGTGGGGTAACATTAGCTACCCTCCAATCCATGGGTACTGTTCCAGATTCCATCGAATGTTGGAAGATGACCAACAATGCATCTACTATTTCTAGGGCCACTTCCTTAAGTACCCTATGATGTAGCTTATCAGGCCCTGGGGATTTATTGGCCTTCAATCCCATCAATTTCCCTAACACCATTTCCCTACAAATACTGATTTCTTTCAGTTCCTCCCTTTCATCAGACCCTATGTTCCCCAACACCACCAAGGAGGTGATCACCGAACTCTGCCAGCTCTTGAAACCAAACCTGCAGCCTCAGAGCAGGGCGATGGCGGCGCTGCCAGTTGCTCTCAAGGTGACCGTGGCCCTGAATTTTTTCGCCAGCTGATCCTTCCAGGCTGGAACAGGCGACATAGCAAACATCTCCCAGTTTGCCATACATCACTGCATCCAGGAGGTCACAGAGGCTCTGTACACTAGGAGAGGGGACTTCATTGTCTTCTCTCGAAACAGAGGGAAGCAGGAGGAGTGCGCACATGGCTTTGCCAGGATATTGGGCTTCCCCATGATGCAGGGCGGCATCGACTGCACACATGTGGCTTTGTGGGCGCCGCATATCAATGGTTAGAACTACTGTAACTAAAAAGGATACTGTAATATATGTGGGTAGAACAAATGAAGGGCAGAAGATGAGTTGCTAGTTCATGATCTTGCTTTACTAGGCCAGAGCGAACTGAGCATGTTCATACTAAACCATGTGACAAACCATGTGATAATACATTACATTGCTTTCCCCTTTAAAAAAAAATGTATGTATTCCTCTCTCAAATACAACAAAACTATGGCCCCACTTTTCCAGCATTACATGTGCCACATAACCAAAACTCCTGGCTTTTTTTCTTTTAAATGAACTACAAGTCCTACAAATGAACTACAAATCCAGTTTAATAACAGGTTTGCGGAGGTTTTGGTGTTGAACCAATTTTCGGGCTGTTTTGCTTTGGTTCCAAAATGAAAGATGATCCTGTTTCTACCTCGGACTTGTTTGAACCTGATACTTCAGTTACTGAAGTCTGAACTGAGTCAAGCTCATCTATATGTGTTCATGATCAAGTGATTCAAGATCACTGTCCAATCCAGGCCAGTAAACAAAGCTTCTTGAAATTGATTTCATACTGATGATCCTGGATGTTCTGGGGGAGGTGGGACCTCTACAAGCCAGATGGGTTGCACCTCAATGGGAACGGGACCAATATCCTCACGGGAGGGTTTGCGAGTGCTGTTGGGGAGGGTTTAAACTGGCTTGGCAGGGGGATGGGAACCTAAGAGTAGAGTCTGTAGTGAGGGAAGAAAAACTGGAATTGGAAAACAAAATTGTAGAAAGTAAATTGGAAGGACCGAGGAACCAAGGAAATAACAACAGAAAATGCTGGAAATACTCAGCAGGCCAGGCAGCATCCGTGGGGAGAGAAACCGGGTTAACGTTTCAGGTCTGGGACCCTTCATCAGAACTGGAAAAAGCTGGAAATGTAACAGATATTAAGCAGGTGCAGAGACGGGAGGAGGTACTAGCGGTTTTAGTAGGCTTAAAAGTGGATAAATCCCCAGGCCCGGACGAGATGTATCCCAGGCTGCTGTGTGAGGCAAAGGAGGAGATTGCAGCGGCTCTGACACAAATTTTCAAAACCTCTCTGGCCACAGGGGATGTGCCAGAGGACTGGAGAACAGCTAACGTAGTACCATTATTCAAGAAGGGTAGTAGGGATAAACCAGGGAATTACAGGCCAGTGAGCCTAACATCAGTGGTAGGGAAATTATTGGAAAAAATTATGAGGGACAGAATTAGTCTCCACTTGGAGAGGCAAGGATTAATCAGGGATAGTCAGCATGGCTTTGTCAAGGGAAGATCATGTCTGACCAATTTGATTGAATTTTTCGAGGGGGTGACTAGGTGTGTGGATGAGGGTAGTGCAGTGGATTTGGTATACATGGATTTCAGTAAGGCTTTCGATAAAGTCCCACACAGCAGACTGGTCAAGAAGGTAAGAGCCCATGGGATCCAGGGTGCCTTGGCATATTGGATCCAAAACTGGCTTAGTGGCAGAGGGTGATGGTCGAAGGTTGTTTTTGTGACTGGAAGCCTGTGTCCAGTGGGGTACCGCAGGGATCGGTGCTGGGTCCCTTGCTCTTTGTGGTCTACATTAATGATTTGGATGTGAATGTAAAAGGTATGATCAGTAAGTTCGCAGATGACACAAAAATTGGTGGGGTGGTAAATAGCGAGGAGGGTAGCCTCGGTCTGCAGGACGATATAGATGGGTTGGTCAGATGGGCGGAACAGTGGCAAATGGAATTTAACCCTGAAAAGTGTGAGGTGATACATTTTGGAGGGACTAACAAGGCAAGGGAATACACAATGAATGGTAAGACCCTAGGAAAGAGAGGATCAGAGGGACCTTGGTGTGCATGTACATAGATCCCTGAAGGCAGCAGAACAGGTGGATAAGGTGGTTAAAAAGGCATATATGGGATACTTGCCTTCATTAGCCGAGGCATAGAATATAAGAGCAGGGAGGTTATGATGGAGCTGTACAAAACGCTGGTTAGGCCACAGCTGGAATACTGTGTGCAGTTCTGGTCGCCACACTATAGGAAGGATGTGATTGCTTTGGAGAGGGTGCAGAGGAGATTCACCAGGATGTTACCTGGGCTGGAGTGCTTCAGCTATGAAGAAAGACTGGACAGGCTGGGGTTGTTTTCCTTGGAGAAGAGAAGGCTGAGGGGGACCTGATTGAGGTGTGCAAAATTATGAGGGGCATAGATAGGGTAGATAGAAAGGAACCTTTTCCCTTAGTAGAGGGGTCAATAACAAGGGGGCATACATTCAAGGTAAGGGGCAGGAGGTTTAGAGGGGATTTGAGGAAGAACTTTTTCACCCAGAGGGTGGTTGGAATCTGGAACTCACTGCCTGAAAGGGTGGTAGAGGCAGGAACCCTCACAAATTCAAGAAGCATTTGGATGAGCACTTGAAATGCCATAGTATACAAGGCTACGGACCAAATGCCGGAAAATGGGATTAGATTAGACAGGGCTTGATGGCCGGCGCGGACGTGATGGGCCGAAGGGCCTCTTTCTGTGCTGTATAACTCTATGACTCCATGACGGGGTGGGGGGGTGTTTAGGAGGGGAGGAAGGAATTGAAAGAACATGCTGTGAAAATGTTGCAAATGGGAATGGCAAAATCATACTGCATGAAAAATGGGGGCAGGGATTATTATCTGAAATTGTTGAACTCTGTGTTGAGTCCGGCAGGCTGTAAAGTGCCTAATCGAAAGATGAGGTGCTGTTCCTCGAGCTTACGTTGAGCTTCATTAGAACAATGTAATGGGCCGAGGACTGAGAGATTAGAGTGGGAGTGAAGTGGAGAATTAAAGTGACAGGCGACCGGAAGCTCAGGGTCACCCTTACGGACTGAACGGAGGTGTTCTGCAAAGCGGTCGCCCAATCTGCGTTTGGTCTCCCCAATGTAGAGGAGACTGCATCATGAGCAGCAAATACAGTATATTAAATTGCAAGAAGTACAAGTAAATCGCTGTTTCACCTGGAAGGGGTGTTTGGGCCCCTGGACAGTGGGAAGGGAGGAGGTAAAAGGGCATGTGTTGCATCTCCTGTGCTTGCACGGGAAGGTGCCAGGTGAAGGAGAAGGGCTGTTGGGGGTGATTGAGGAGTGGACCAGGGTGTCGCGGAGGGAGCGGTCCCTTCGGAATGCTGAAAGGGGAGGTGAGGGGAAGATGTGTTTGGTGGTGGGATCACGTTGGAGGTGGCGGAAATGGTGGAGGATGATCCGTTGAATGTGGAGGCTGGTGGGGTGAAAGGTGAGAACAAGGGGAACCCTATCATGGTTCTGGGAGGGAGGGGAAGGGGTGAGAGCAGAAGTGCGGGAAAGAGAACGGACACGGTCAAGGGCCGTGTCAACCACAGTAGAGTGGAATCCTCGATTGAGGAAAAAGGAAGACATGTCGGAAGCACTGGTATGGAAGGTGGCATTGTCAGAACAGACGCGGCGGAGACGGAGAAACTGGGAGAATGGAATAGAGTCCTTACAGGAAGCGGGGTGGGAGGAAGTGTAGTCCAGGTAGCTGTGGGAGTCGGTGGGCTTGTAGTGGATGTTTGTCGAAAGCCGATCGCCAGAAATGGAGACGGAGAAGTCAAGGAAGGGAAGGGAAGAGTCGGAGATGGACCATGTGAAGATGAGGGAAGGGTGGAAATTGGAAGTAAAGTGAATGAACTTATCTAGTTCAGGGCGAGAGCAGGAAACGGTGTACTGGAAAAAGAGGTGAGGGAGGGGACCGGAGTAGGACTGGAACAAAGAATGTTCCACATATCCCATGAACAGGCAGGCATAGCTAGGGAATCAGAGGAATCAAGGGTTAGATATTAGTCAACAAGGAGGTTTGCCTGTACTAAATGGTATATACTTCAATGCAAGGAGTATAGCGAACAAAGCAGATGAGCTGAGGGCACAGGGGGACTATGATATTATAGCTATTACAGAGACGTGGCTGAAAAAGGGGCAGGTATGGCAGCTCAACATTCCTGGTTACAGGATTTTCAGACGGGATAGAGAGGGAGGTAAAAAGGGAGGGGGGGGGGTCGTGGTATTGATTAAAGAAACTATTACAGCTGTGAGGAGGGATGATATGTTGGAGGGATCATCAAACGAGGCCATATGGGTCGAATTGAAAAACAAAAAAGGGGTGATCACACTGCTGGGAGTGTACTACAGACCCCCAAACAGTGAGAGGGAGATAGAAGAGCAAATATGTAGACAAATTTCTGAGAAGTGCAAAAGCTATAGGACAGTGATAGTAGGGGATTTCAACTACCCCAATATTAACTGGGATAAAATTAGTGTGAAGGGTATAGAGGGTGCAGAATTCCTAAAATACATCCAGGAGAACATTTTTAGCCAGCAAAGCCCAACAAGGGAGGGGGCGGTTCTAGACATAGTTTTAGGGAATGAAGCTGGGCAGGTCGAAGACGTATCAGTGGGAGAGCATTTTGGTGCTAGTGACCATAATTCAGTTAGATTTAAGGTAGTTATGGAAAAGGACAAGGATAGACCAGGAATAAAAATTCTAGATTGGGGAAAAGCAAATTTTGCCAAGCTCAGAGGGGATTTAGCCATAGTGGACTGGAAACAGCTACTTGAAGGTAAATCAGTGTCAGAGCAGTGGGAGGCATTCAAGGAGGAGATCCGGAGGGTTCAGACCAAATATGTGCCCTTAAAGAAAAAAGGTGGGACTAACAAATCTAGAGCCCCCTGGATGTCTAGGGACATACAGGGTAGGATAAAGAAAAAAAGGGAGGCAAAAAGTGCAGAGGTGCAATTTAAAAGGATATTAGGAAAGCAAAGAGAGAGCATGAAAAATTCTTGGCAAGTAAAATCAAGGAAAACCCAAAGATGTTTTATAAATATATTAAGAGTAAGAGGATAACTAAAGAAAGGGTAGGGCCTATTAGAGATCATGAGGGTAATCTGTGTGTGGAGGCGGGAGACATCGGTAGGGTTCTTAATGAATACTTTGCGTCTGTTTTCACAAAGGAGAGGGGCGAAGCAGACATTGTTATCAGGGTGGAGGAGTGTAAAATATTAGATGAAATAAACATAGCAAGAGAGGAAGTATTAAGGGGTTTAGCAGCTTTAAAAATGGATAAATCCCCAGGTCCGAATGAAATGTATACCAGGCTGCTAAGCGAAGCAAAAGAGGAAATAGCAGAGGCCCTGACCATCATTTTCCAATCCTCTCTGCTGTGGTGCCGGAGGACTGGAGGACTGCTAATGTGGTACCTTTGTTTAAAAAGTGAGAAAAGGATGGACCGAGTAATTACAGGCCAGTCAGCCTAACCTCGGTGGTGGGAAAATTATTGGAAAGAAATCTGAAGGACAGGATAAATCTTCATTTAGAAAGACATGGATTAATCAAGGATAGTCAGCACGGATTTGTTAAGGGAAGGTCGTGTCTGACAAACTTGATTGAATTTTTTGAGGAGGTAATAAGGAGGGTAGATGAGGGTAGTGCATTTGATGTAGTGTATATGGACTTTAGCAAGGCTTTTGATAAGTTTCCACATGGCAGCCTGATCACGATGTTAAAAGCCCATGGGATCCAGGGCAAAGTGTCAAGTTGGATTCAAAACTGGCTTGGAGGCTGGAAGCAGAGGGTAATGGTTGATGGGTGTTTTTGAAACTGGAAGGCTGTTTCCAGTGGGGTTCTGCCAGGCTCAGTACAAGGTCCCTTGCTTTTTGTGGTTTATATCAATGATCTAGACTTGAATATAGTGGGTATGATTAAGAAGTTTGCAGATGATACTAAAATCGGCTGTGTGGTTGGTACTGAAGAAGGAAGCTGTAAACTGCAGGAATGTATCAATAAATTGGCCAGGTGGGCAGATCAGTGGCAAATGGAATTCAATCTGGAGAAGTGTGAGGTAATGCATTTGGGGACGACTAACGAGGAAAGGGAATATACATTAAGTCTCTCCTTAGGCAATCCTTCGGAACCGAGGATGATTTGCTTCCACATTAAAAATGAGTTCTCAGGTGACTGATGAGTCCAATGCGGGACCTACAGTCTCTGTCACAGTTGGGGCAGACGGTGGTTGAAGGGGCGGGGGGGGGGTGGTGTGCTTGGGTTGACGTGCGCTCCTTGCGCTGCTTGCGCTTGGCTTCTGCTTGCTCCCGGCGAAGAGACTCGAGGTGTTCGGCGCCTTCTCGGATGCTTCTTCTCCACTTTGTGCAGTCTTGGGCCAGGGATTCCCAGGCGTCAGTGGGGATGTTGCACTTTTTCAAGGAGGCTTTGAGGGTGACTTGAAGCGTTTCCTCTGCTCACCTGGGGCTCTCTTGCCGTGTTGGAGCTCTGAGTAGAGCGCTTGTTTTGGGAGTCTCGTATCGAGCATGCGGACGATGTGACACGTCCATCGGAGCTGATCGAGCGCAGTCAAAGCTTTGATGCTGGGGATGTTGGCCTGAGCGAGAACACTGACATTGGTGCGCCTATCCTGCCAATTAATTTGCAGGATCTTGTGGAGGCAGCGTTGGTGGTACCTCTCCAGTGCTTTACGGTGCCTGCTGTACATGGTCCATGTCTCTGAGGCGTACAGGAGGGCGGGTATCACTGCTGCTTTGTAGACCAAGAGCTTAGAGCCGGGTTTGACGTCCTGGTCTTCAAACACTCTCTTCCTCAGGTGACCGAAGGCTGCATTGGCACACTGAAGGTGGTGTTGGACTTCGTCATCGATGTCTGCCCTTGTTGACAGTAGGCTCCTGAGATATGGAAAGTGGTCAATGTTGTCCAAAGCCTTGTCGTGGATTTTGATAATCGGGGAGCAGTACTGTGTGGCGGGGGCAGATTGGTAGAGGACCTTTGTCTTACGGATGTGTAGTGTAAGGCCCATGCTCTCGTACGCTTCGGTGAAGGTGTTGACGATGGTTTGGAGTTCGACCTCCGAGAGAGCGCAGACGCAAGCGTCGTCTGCATACTGTAATTTGACGACAGAGGATGGGCCGACCTTGGATCTGGACTGGAGGCAACGGAGGTTGAACTGTTTCCCGTTTGTTCTGTAAATTAGCTCCACTCCAGCGGGGAGCTTACTGAGGGTGAGATGGAGCATTGCAGCAAGGAAGATCGAGAAGAGCATTGGTGCGATGACACAGTCTTGCTTGACCCCGGTTCGTACGTGCATTGGGTCTGTTGTCGAACCGTTGGTCAGGATCACATCTTGCATGTCGTCCTGAAGCAGGAGGAGGATGGTGACAAACTTTTGAGGGCAGCCGAGTTTGAGGAGGACGCTCCATAATCCTTCACGGTTGACAGTGTTGAAGACCTTTGTGAGATCAAAGAAGGCCATGTACAGCGGTTGGTGCTGTTCCCTGCATTTCTCTTGTAATTGATGTGCGGTGAAGATCATGTCCGTTGTGCCACTTAGTGGGCGGAATCCGCATTGCGACTCTGGGAGGAACTCTTCGGCCACTGGGAGAAGGCGATTGAGGAGGATTCTTGCGATGACTTTCCCTGTGGCAGACAGCAGGGAAACTCCTCTGGATACACATTAAATGGTAGGACATTGAGTTGTGTAGAGGAACAAAGGGACCTTGGAGTGCATGTCCACAGATCCCTGAAGATAGCAGGCCAAGTAGATAAGGTGGTTAAGAAGGCATATGGAATGCTTGCCTTTATTAGCCGTGGCATAGAATACAAGAGCAGAGGGGTTATGCTTCAACTGTATAAAACACTAGTTAGGCCTCAGCTAGAGTACTGCGTGCAGTTCTGGTCACCACATTACAGGAAAGATGTGATTGCACTAGAGAGGGTACAGAGGAGATTTACAAGGATGTTGCTGGGAGTAGAGAATCTTAGCTATGAGGAAAGACTGGATAGGCTGGGTTTGTTTTATTTGGAACAGAGGAGACTGAGGGGAGACCTTATTGAGGTGTATAAAATTATGAGGGGCCTAGATAAAGTGAATAGAAAGGACCTATTTCCTTTAGCAGAGGGGTCAAAAACCAGGGGGCACAGATTAAAAGTAATTTGTGGAAGATTTAGAGGGGATTTGAGGGGAAAGTTCTTCACCCAGGGGGTTGTGGGGGTCTGGAACTCACTGCCTGAAAGGGTGGTAGAGGCAGGAACTCTAACCACATTTAAAAAGTACTTGGATGTGCACTTGGGATGCTCTAACCTGCAGGGCTACGGACCAAGAGCTGGGAAGTGGGATTAGGCTGGATAGCTCTCTGTTGACCGGCGACGACACGATGGGCCGAAATGGCCTCCTTCCGTGCTGTAACTTTCTATGATTCTATGATGAAGTTCGTCCAGAATTCTATCTCTTGGAGAAGTAGGTACCACCACTCTGTTTCCCCACTTGATACAACCTTGCTCACAAGACAATTCAGTATGACGGTTATGGAATGGTTTCAACTCTGTGTCCGTACATTGATCAGTCCATCCATTCAAGGTTTTTTCGTACACTCTTTTCAGTCCTGAGTCCTTTTGAGTCTCTTCTGCAATCTCAGTTGCATTCACAGGAAAGTCTTTGTCAACTGCACCTAGCGTGAAAATAGCACTTCCACTCCCAACACACAAGTCTTCATGTGGCAACCTGGACAAGGCATCTGCGATTGCGTTTTGCTTTGAAGTGCGATATTCATTGTGTAGTCATATTGTGACAACAACACTGCCCAACGTTGCATTCTTGATGCGGCCATTGCAGGGATGGGAGATTTGGGCCCCAATATTGCTAGGAGCGGTTTGTGATTGGTTATCAGGATAAACTTTCTGCCGATCAGGAACTGTTGGAATGTCTTGATTCCAAACACTATGGCAAGTATTGCGAACGCGATTGGTTTCTTTTGGCCATCATCCATTATGTGGCTTATGACAGCTCCCACACCGTAGCTGGAAGCATCACATGCTAACTTCAGCTCATGCTCTGTGTCGTAGTGCACAAGTAGCGCATCACTAGAGAGACTTCTCTTGCAAGCGTCATAAGCTTCCTGTTGTGCTTTCGTCCACTTCCACTGGACATCCTTCTTGATCAGCTCATGCAATGGAGCTAACATGGTCACTAACTCAGGTAGGAAACGTGAACAGTACTGGACCAGTCCAAGGAAAGATCTCGGCTCAGACACGTTCTGTGGCTTTGGAGCATTGATGACAGCATCAACCTTTTCCTTCACTGGTTGCAAGCCATTTGCATCAACTTTCAGACCAAGGTACACAACCTCGGGCTGCACAAAAGCACATTTGCTCCTTTTCAATTTGACATTGTGGGCATTCAACCTTTGAAGCACTATATCTAACACTTCTAGATTTTCTTCCTAACTGCTTGTTGTGATCAGCATATTGTCTTGATTGCATAAGCAATTTGGAACTCCTTGCAAAATCTTATCCATCGTAGCCTGGAAGATTTTGGGGGAGGACTTTACATCATATGACAGCTTGGTGTATGAGTACAGTCCCTTGTGTGTGTTGATAGTGAGATACCGTTGACTCTCTTTGTCAACATTCAGCTGAGCGTAAGCGTGCGACAGGTCAAGCTTGGGGAAAACCTTTGACCCAGAGAGTGCTGCATACAAATCCTGCGATGTAGGTAACGGGTACTGCTCATCGTCAACTGCTTGGTTGATAGTAACTTTGTAGTCACCGCACAAGCATACAGTTTTGTCTGCTTTGGGCTCTACCACAATCGGGGTAGCCCATTCACTTTTGTCAGTTTTTACTAGCACTCCGTTCTCTCTGAGCTTCACTACCTCTTCCTCCACCTGACTTTTCAATGCTTAGGGGACTAACCTTGCCTTACAATAGACAGGCTTCGCGTTGGACTTGATGCAGATATGTGCGTCATGCCCAGTGATGCCCTCATAACTGTCTATGAACATGCTTTCATACTTCTTCAGCATTGTGTCGCATCGTTTCTTTGAAGATGATTTTCCAGTCTAGTTTTAACTTTCTCAACTGGTCTTTGCCCATGAGAGTTGGCCTGTTGTGGTTCACTACAATAATAGGCAGCTTTACTGACTGGCCATTGTGTTGAACTGCACATTCCATATTTCCACGTCTCTAGGATTTCTCTGGAGTAGATTTTTAACTCTATGGTACTCTTTGTAAGTGGTATTTGATTAAACTTATTCTCATATGTGTCCTTACTCATGATAGAGCTGTCCACCGCTGTGTAGATACACATCAATACATTGCTCGTTGATTAAAAGTTTTGTACAGAAGTCTTTCTCATGACTGCTAGTGTTGCCGCTAATCGCATAGATACTGTAGATGCCTAGTTCTTCAACATCAGCTGTGTTCACTTCAATATTGTGAATTCCTCCCTTTTGTTGTCGCTGCTTTGCATTGCCACTATAATGGTTCTTACTTCCTGCTTTAGATCTAACCCTGCAAGCTGTTGAAATATGGCCTTGCTTCTGGCAGTGAAAACATTTCGCATTTCTGTATTGGCAGGACTGTGGTGAGTAATTTCCATTGCAGCGATAACAATTCACTGAACTGCTCTCACCGACATGCTTTTGACCCAGTCTCACAGCTTTAGGTTTGGCGGTGGCTTTGTGACTGTAGACCTCAGCTGCACCATTCACTTGAGTTGGACCGAGCTCCCTAGCATTCTTAAACTCCATCTCCATAGATAGGGCAATTTTGCATGCTATGTCAAACGTTAGGTTCGGAGTGTTCAGTAACTTGGACTGTGTGCGCTCATCCACCAGTCCACACACAAACTTCTCTCGCAATGCACGATCCAAAAATATGCCAAAGTTACAATGCAAAGACAGGTTCTTAAGAGCTACAATGTACTCACTGATTGTTTCACTTTGTTTTTGGTTTCTGGTACCAAACTTATAGCTCTCTGCTATTTCTAATGGCTTTGGATCTAAATGGTTCTTGAGTTTCTCGACAATGTCTTCAAATGACGTATCTTTCGCTTTCCCTGGTGCGAGTAGGTTTGTCAACGTTCCGTAGACATCTGGCCCAATCTCCGTTAGAAAAATGTCTTTCTTCCATTCCCGAATTACATTATTTTGATCTTGAACATTCTCATCTGGACCTTCGGTCTCAATAATTTTATTGGCCTTAAAAAACAACTCCATCCGCTCAATGTAAGAACTGAATGGTTCGCGAGCTCGGTCATACATGCCGAGGCTTCTGATGAATCCCGTAGGCGCGGCCATGATTGTCCCGATCCTGTCGAACAGTGACTCAGCGCGTTACCTGTGTATATGTAGAAATCAACGCCATTGTTGCTGTGTATGCACACACGCGAAGGCGAAGCACAGACGATTCTGCATCAGCATTAACGGTGAAACATGGCAAAAATTCAGTTTAGGTGTCACAAATTCACCTTAAACTTGTCCACACAAAGGTTGAACACTGTGTCCTTCCATGATACCTAAAAATGAATTTGGGATCCCATTCTCGTCGCCAAAATGTAATATATGTGGGTAGAACAAATGAAGGATGGAAGATGAGTTGCTAGTCCATGTACTTGCTTTATTAGGCCAGAGTGAACTGAGCATGCTTATACTAAACCATGTGACCAACAATGTGAAAATACATTACAGGTACCACTCACTTAATATGCAGTTAGTGTGCGACCATGCCCGGGATCCCGGCAGCAGTCATGATGCCTTCATCCTGCGCCAGTCCGGTGTGCCAGCAATCTTCCAACCGCCGCGTCGAACCCGAGGGTGGTTGCTAGACGACAAGGGCTATCTGCTCGTTGCCTGACTGGTGATTTCCCCTCTGTAACCGCACCACTCGTGGCCAGCAATCATATAATGACAGCCATGCTGTCATGAGGAACGTTATCGAGCAGAACATCGGGCTGCTGAAGCAACGGTTCCACTGCGTTGACCGCTCGGGAGGAGCCCCCAGTACTTGCGGGTATCCCAATTCATGGTGGACTGCTGCATCCTTCACAACTTGGCCATCATGAGGGCGCCACCCTTGCTACCACAGGTTCCACGACCAGCTCAGGAGGAGGAAGAGGAAGGGAGGAGGCAGCCTGCGAATCCCCGTTCCAGACGAGCTGTCTGTGAGCGTGTCATCAGACTCCAGTTCCCCTGAATGAAACTCCAGATCCCCGTTGCTCAACACTTCCCTACCTTACCATCCCTCTGTCATGGAACATCACAGCGTCCTCTTGGCCACAATGCTAAAATGAGAGCCACCACAAAACAAACATTCCAAACATAATTCCTGCATTTTCTGTGTTGAAATCCAGGCCCATGGCACCGTGAGTGGAACAAGTTTTCACCCTTGTGTATTCCCTTTGTGCCAGTCTGTCATGTGTCTTTGCCTATCCTCGTGCTCCTACAAAATGCTACCCCAGTGGCTGCAGTATGGCTGGTGGAAGGCAGCTGACTTTCAAGAGGAGACTGCAGATGGCCTTGGAGGACGCCCTCGAGCAGCTCTGGGCCTAGTAGACCTGGCTTTGAACTGCACCACCTCGGCATGGGCAGAAGTAGTCTGGGTTAGGCTGGCTGACAGGCAACAGCAAGAGAACTGGCGGAGTGGCAGTGGTGGAAGTACGAATGCTGTCATCCTGAGAATGGACAGCAGGTCCGTGCTCCACGGAGCCACTGGCACTCTCCCAGGGCGACGCCACAGTAATCCTAGTAATCGGTTGGAGGACAGATTGCTGGACTGCTGTGAGACCCTGCAAGCCCCTTTCCACACTGGTAAATGCAGCCACGATGACAGCAGTCTGAGCCTGCTTGTCAGAAGTCTGAGCTTCCACTGCAGCACTCAAGCATTGGGTCGCTTCCGCCTGTGCTGCAATGGAAGCTGAGACATTGCCCATCAGGCCCTGTATCATTGGGTTGGGTCCACAAGTGCTCTAATGGAGTTGCCCATCACTTAAATCCTGGAAATCATGGGCTCCAAGCTCTGCGCAAAGCCCTGTGCAAGGTTGGAGCCAGACTCCTCCATGTTCCTTGACAGTGACCACAGGCTCTCTGGCAGGTCTGCCAATGCACCAAGCATTTCTGTGTGCATGCCCATCATCTTTCTTCTGAAGGCTGCCCCATCAAAGTCCTCATCTGAGTGCTCTGCAGCAGAATCCGTGTGAGACCTCATCCTCCGGGGAGCTGCCACCTGCGCTACTCTTTCCCCCTACCCTGGCCGCAGTTCACTCATGCCCGGTGACTCACCACGTGCAGATCCCACCTCTATACTACCCTCTAAAGTTCACGCTGTGCCATTTTCTGAGCTAGTGCCTGCGAGTGGCAGATTGAGTGATGGTGTGTTTTCTTGTCTATAGCTTTCCTCCTCTTGTTCTTGATGCACAGGCTGGGCTGGTTGGAGTTCTTGGGTATCTGAAAGGAGAAAGGCACAAGGGTAGGGTTGTGGTGAGGGGAGGGGGGGAAAGCAAGACGTGAAGGCTTACACCATCAACAGCTTGTAAGTGACAAGAGATTGTGGGATGAGGGGGAAGTGGGATGTGAGAAGGAGGATTAGGTATCAGCATATCACCATCATCAATGCTTTCAGCCTTGTTGAATACCACAGCCTCAGTGACGGCCCCTCCAATGATATCCAGCGCTGTCTCCTCCAGCTGGGTCAGGTTCTGCAGCTGTGCCTGCACCCCGCCCCCCCCCCCCCACCCCACCTATCTGCTGCTGCTGGCCCAGGTTACTTGCCACCTTGGTCTGCAAGAGAAAGGGAAGTGTGTCAGTGAATGTGGTGCAATGTGTTTGGGTGATGTGCTTGTCGTGATTGAATTGCTGGCATTGTGTGCATGGTGTGAGATGTGGGTGTGAAGTAAGTGAGTAAGGGTGAGGTGAAGCTATGATTGTGAGATTGAGTCAACAACAACAACGTGTAATTATATAGCAGCTTTAATATAGCAAAATGTCCCAAGGCGCTTCACAGGAGCATTATAAAACAAAATTTGTTGTCAAAGAGGTAGATTTTAAGGAGTGTGGCGTACCGATCACAGAAAGGACACAATCCGCTTTTCGGTCCGTAGACTATAAATCAGGCGTCATGCCTTTAAGAAGGATCACACCTTTAAGAAACTCGATCTGCAACATAGTTAAGCCCAGAGCGGGGGAGGAGCAGTCGAAGCTGTGGACTGATGAAAGGCAGTCGGACTTGGTGTAGGCTCTGACGCCATTTTGTGTTCAACATGCAGTCTCAACAATTAAACCTTTTCTGTTGAACCTCTCCGAGTTCAGTATTTTTTGCTAGGAGTACGTAGACTCCTACAGGAGCATCTTAAAGGAGGAAAGAGAGGTGGAGAGATGGAGGGATTTAGGGAGGGAATTCCAGAGCTCGGGGCTTGGCAGCTGATGGCATGGCCGCCAATGGTGGAGCGATTGAAATCGGGAATGCTCAAGAGGCCAAAATTAAAGGAGCGCAGATCTCAGAGGTTTGTGTGGCTGGAGGAAATTATAGAGATAAGGAGGGGCAAGGCCATGGAGAGATTTGAAATGAGGATGAGAATTTTAAAATGGAGATATTGCTTAACCGGGATCCAATGCGAGCACAGGGGTGATGGGTGAATGGGACTTGGTGCAAGTTAAGACACGGGCAGCAGAGTTTTGGATAACCTCAAGTTTATGGAGGGTAGAACGTGGGAGGCTGGCCAGGAGTGCGTAAGAATAATCAAGAGACGGGCATGTGCCAGAGTGGAAATAGGCAATCTTAGTGATGATGTGGTTATGTGGTCAGAAGCTCATTTCGGGGTCAAATATGACACCAAGGCTGGGAACAGTCTGGTTCAGCCTCAAACAGTTTCCAGGGAGAGGGATGGAGTCAGTGGCTAGGGAACGGAGTTTGTGGCAGGGACCGAAGACAATAGCTTCAGTATTCGCAATATTTAGTTGGAGGAAATTTCTGCTCATCCAGGGCTGGATGTCGGACAAGCAGTCAGAGAAGTGGTGGTGAGGTAGAGCTGGGTGTCGTCAGCGTACATGTGGAAATTGACGCTGTGTTTTCGGATGATGTCACCAAGGGGCAGCATGTAAATGAGAAATAGGAGGGGGTCAAGGATAGATACTCGGGAGACACCAGAGGTAACGATGCGGGAGCGGGAAGAGAAGTCATTGCAGGTGATTCTCTGGCTACAATTCGATA
Source organism: Somniosus microcephalus (assembly GCF_052327205.1). Lineage (NCBI taxonomy): Eukaryota > Metazoa > Chordata > Chondrichthyes > Squaliformes > Somniosidae > Somniosus > Somniosus microcephalus. Next base: position 298,531,794 of record NC_140989.1, on the reverse strand, counting down.
GATAAGAATGGAACCAGGCGAGTGCAGTCCCACCCAGCTGGATGACGGTGGAGAGGCATTGGAGAACGATGCTGTGATCAACCATGTCAAAGGCTGTAGACAAGTCGAGAAGGATGCGGAGGGATAGTTTACCTTTGTCACAGTTACAAAGGATATAATTTGTGACTTTGCTAAGAACCGTTTCGGTACTGTGGCGGGGGGGAATCCTGATTGGAGGGATTCAAACATGGAGTTACGGGAAAGATGGGCATGGATTTGGGAGGTGACAACACGTTCAAGGACTTAAGAGGAAAGGGAGGTTGGAAATGCAGTGGTAGTTGCAAGGATGGAGGGGTCAAGGGTTGTTTTTTGTGAGGAGAGGTGTGATGACAGATTTGAAGGAGAGGGAGACAATACTTGAGGAGAGAGAACCATTAACAATATCAGCTAACATGGGAGCCAGGAAGGAAAGCTAGGTGGTCAGCAGTTTAGTGTGAATAGGGTCAAGGGAGCAGGAAGTAAGTCTCATGGACAAGCTGAGCGGGAATGAGCGGAGATCAGAGAGAAACTGGCGAAAGATGGTAGTTCAGGACTAGGGCGGGGGGGCACCTTAGGGGAAGTTTGGCCCGGTGGGCTAGGGGAAGGGAGGGAAGTGGCAGAGGCAGCCGATCGGATGGTCTCAATCTTAGTGACAAAGGAGTCCATGAGCTCCTTGCACTTGTTGGAGGCGAGGGTGGAGGAGACAGGGGAGAGGGGTTTAAGAAGAGTTTGCAGTAGAGAATAGAAGCTAGGGTTTTTCTTTGCACTCCAGAATGATCCTGGAATAGTGAACAGTTTTGGTAGACGAGAGCAGGACCTGATCATGTTTTATGTGGTCCAGTGAGATCAGGCGGTGATAGACCAGTTGCCTGCTATATCCTTTCAAGTCTGGGTCCCTTGGACTTAAGCAAGCGGAAATAAGGGAAGTACCAGGGGGAATGGCCAGGACGAGAGAGAGCAAGTAAGGGCTAAAAATTGAGTAACGCCCCGGAAAAATTAGCGCCCCTGCACCAGAAATTGAGTGGTCATGCCCCAAGAGGGAAACAGGGTGCTACTGGAAGTGCCCTGCATCCCTTTCGGGATGCTACGAGTCGATATCGTGGCGCTATGTGCCGTGGTATTGCAGGCCTTCCTCCCCTTCTTAAAGGGGAGGGGCCTTGTGCAGCACGGCCCGGGGCCCAGCTGGGCCCCTGGGGGTCGGGAGTGCCGGCAAAAGAGCCCGGCACTCAAGAGAAGTGCCGGGCTCTTGGAGCGCAGCCGACACTCCGCGGGGGGTGGGGGAGGCGCGTTCAGGAGGCCGGGGACGGAAGCGCAGGCAGATGCTGGCAGGCGGCCAGCAACAAAAATGGCCACCTCGCACCTCACCTTTAAATAGCGCCTCCCCGGCTGCAGGTATGCCCCCCTGACCCCATCGGACATAGCGTTCAGCGGTAAGTCAGGGGGCGTTCCCGAAGATCGTGGCCGGGGCGCGAGCGGGGTGCTGTGCACGGCGATGATGTCATCACCAGCGGCGCAGCACCACGGGGTGCTACTGGTTAGCGCCGCCGCTAACCTCCCGCTGAATTTCACGGGAGGCGTGGGTGGCACCGCGCCCAGGCGCTAGTTGCTTTGCACCCCGTTAGCGCCCAATTTTTCCCCCTAATGGTTTTAATGAGGACTAGGGCATCAAAGGTGGAGGTGAGCTTGTTGAACAGATCGATAGCTACAGATACATCATGGTGAATGGAGGGCCAAAGGCTGGAGAGTTGTGATTTTGAAAGCGCAGTTGTAAATGAATTGGGAGAGAGGTTTTTTCCAGGGGCAGACACGGAAGGAAGTAGGGTTGGGAGGGGTAAGGGGGATTGATAGAGATTGTTGGTAGGTGAGTGATGGGGGTGTGCAGTATTGAGCAGTGTGTGAGGCTAGTGATGCAGTTGGTGGGATATGACATCTGAAGCTGCATTCACTCACTTTGACCACTCATGTGAGGTCATTAAATTTATTTCGGCACTGGATCCAGGTCCTGGTGGAAAGACTGGTGGCACTGACTGCTTCAACCATCTTCTCCCATTGCCTTCTTTCGCTCTGTTTAGAAGGCCTTCTGGCCCCTTGCGGACAGAGGATCTGTCTCCTCCTTTTGAACCCCTGCACTAAGGCCACCAGTGCTGCGTCCGAAAACCAAGGTGCCCTTTCTCTGCCCTGTTGAGTCATAGGTAACTTCCCCTTTCCTTAGCTACACTAACAATGAGGTGCTTATTTCAGAAAGCACCTCCCCTTTAAGAAGTGCAGACTGCATTTCACACTGCAGGCTAGCTTTAAATAGAGATTACACTTCCTACAAAATTGGGTCCCCTGCTGCGTGCCGAGCCAACCAGCAGTGTGTTTAGCACAGGGCTCAGCGCTTCAATCATGTTAATTAGCAGGCAGTACAAATTTTGCGTGCTGCCTGCATTAATATCAACGCACACGGACAGACCGCAATCCCCGCGCCAGTTTTCGGGCCATATCAAATTTAGTCCCCATGGTTCAAAGATTAGTTTCCCCCTTATTTCCCCAATAAGTCTAATAGGGAAATAAGGAGAAATTTCTTTACTCAGAGAGTGGTTAGGATGTGGAACTTGCTACCACAGGAAGTGGTTGAGGCAAATAGCTTAAATGTTTTCAAAAGGAAACTAGAAGAGCACATGAGAGAAAAGGGACTAGAAAGATATGCTGAAAGACTGAGATGAGGTATGGGAGGAGACTCATGTGGAGTATAAACAGCAGCACAGACTAGTTGGGCCTGTTCCTGTGCTGTATATTCTATGTAATCCTAAATCAGAAATTCAATGAGCAAAGTTATAAATCTCAGTGTAGCCAGCTCTATTGCAACATTTGCCTATTAGAAAACAGACTATGAACAGATTTGACAGTTGTGACCCATTCTGAGGTGTCAACTCATCCCCTGGTGTTAAATATGATGATTAATTATTCACCAGTGTTTTAATGAGCTTTTTGATAGTTACCAGGATAAATAATTACCACAAGAGACAAAGCCTAAATGAGCAGTCTCCTCACAAAATAATAACTAAATAAATAACACGGCTATGATAGCAAATAATGGACAATAAATTAGAAAATAAGTACTTTGGATTATGATGCAGTTTAATCAAACTCAAACTAATGGTTGAACAGTTCTTGGTTAGTTTAATACCTCATTATATACCGTTATACCTCATTATATTTCCCAACATTACAACAGTGATTGCACTTCAAAAACAATTCAATGCATGGCCTGAGTTTGTGAAAGGTGCTATATAAATGCAGCTTTATACTTTCTTTTATGCAGCATTGCATTTGCAGGAAGCTCTACCTTTAGAGGCAGCGCTCCAATATAAACAAGGTGGCACATATGAGGTAAATGGTCATTGCTAACATCAGTTGACATCCTGACCTCAGGCAGCTCAACAAATATGAATTTAACATTGCAAATGTGAATTTAACATTGCAAATGTGAATTTAGGACATATGCCGTTTTTCCAGTGTTGCTGTTGGTCACCAAATGCACTCCAGAATGCTGATCTCGTGGAAATAGTTCTGACAACATAAATAGGGTATAAAAATGAGAAAATATTGATTGCAGAGGATTGAAATTGATAGCAATGTAATAATACAATTCTCTAAGCTAAATTATGGAATAAGATGTCAAGCAGATTTACAGAGGTTAATCCTTTTCATTGGGAAGAGAAAATCTTTTTTGCATTCCTTTAGACAGACACCTTGCACCAGTAGGGTTCTTCCCTCCCTCTTTGCAGACACAATAGCCGCTGACTGAAGAATAAAGTTGTTTGTTCTTAGTTACTTAGGAAATAAGAACATAAGAAAGCATGGACAGAGATGTGGCCATGCAGGCCATCAAGTCCATTCTTTTCTCAGATTATGTACGATGTACTTCATCACAGGTTTTACGCAACTTATTTAGTCTCCTGAGGAAGATTTCTGGAGAAATACCCTGTGAACTCCAAAGGAAAGAGAGTAATATTGTAGAATATTCTTTCACCCACATTCTCCTCTATTCCATACAAGCCACTGTCCCCCATCCAATCCTCCTCAAAAACATTGCACATTATTTGTTCATCTTATTACATACCTATCCTTATAGTACCAATTCTGTTCCGAAACAACAATTTTTCCAGAAAATGCTGGAAATACACATCAGGTCTGTTAGCATCTGGATAGAGAAAATACAAGTTATGACATCTTGGGTGTGTAGCCTTCTTTAGGGAGTACACAATCTGAAATGATCATAATCTGTCCTTTCTCTTTACAGATGCTGACTGATCTGCTGTCTATTTCTAGCATTTGCAGTGTTTCCTTTTTTTATTTGATATTTCTCCAGCTACTTTTTAAAAGAGGTAAATAACTCAGCCCCCACTGCTGTTGCTGGAGTCTCTTACATTGCTTTCCCACTTGAGGCTTGTTAATTACTACAATTTATTTATATGCTATCACCTTATTGTTACTGGGATCTTCCTCAGGGATTCTCCCTTCAGTGGAAACCCTGTTTAAGCATCTATCCAACTATTCCACTGAAGTTATGGCAACCAATCGGGGGGGAAGAAAAATCAATGAAATTCCTGACATTTATTTCGGTGCTATCATTTAATTACTGTATGATTTTTACCATGCCTCCTCTACTTTTTTTCTATATGAATGGTATAGCCCATCGCATGTAGCGGGCGCGTTTGTGCAAATGTGATTTGCCCGTTATACACGGTGGGCAATTTATGTATGTTCAACAATAGTTTGCCCAGACTATTAAATATAACAAGATTCCACTGAACTTGCAAATTCACTGCCTAATGTTTCAAGGCAAGCTTCAGTGGTTTAATAAATCCCTTTCCATTTAGGGGGGTATTAAGTATGCAAAGTAATTGCACCTTAATGAGGTGAGAACTACTCACTGACGAAGGGTTTCGACCTGAAACGTTGACTCTATTTCTCTCTCCACGGATGTTGCCTGGCCTGCTGAGTTTTTCCAGCATTTTCTGTTGTTATTTTCAGTGCAAACTGTAACCTGGCTCTCTGAGGTGGTTAAATAAAGTAGGAAATTCACCTTAACGAGGTTTGAACACCTGTTTCTCTCCAAAGTAGCCAGCACGCTTAACATGCTGTAAATGGCGACTTTGAAATGGACAATAATGATAATGGTACATGTAAAGTCCGCGCCTCAATAATACACGGACTTCGGGAGAACAGTTAACAGGTACTTTACTGAACAAGAGGCAGCTTGAAACTGAAACTACAGAAGCCTGCTAGGGTCTTTTATACAGGGGTGGTCACTGCCGGTACTGCAGTCTAAGACCAGTTATTCCCTTAAAGGTACATACACAACAATTCCTCCCCTTTTAGATAAACAGTACATAACATTTATTTAACAACTAAATAATAACTAATTACAATTACAATTTTCTCAGTAATATATACATCAACTGAAATAGTCATTTATAAGTTCAGTCTTTGAGGAGGCTTCCTGATCCGGACTGGATAGCGCCTTTCTCGAGTATCCTGTTCTGGCGGTGGAGTCAATTCTGGCTCATTGTCATCGGTTGGTTCGTCAGCTTCCAATACCCCTGCTTCTGAGGTCGACGCAATCTGTACTTTGGGCTCATTACCAGGTGCACATGCTTGTGGTACAGGTTTGGCTTGTTCCTGTGACTCCAGAATCTGGTCAGCATGGCGTCTCACGATGCTCTCTCCAACGTCCACTGTGTACATTAGTGGTCCCTGCTGTGTGCATATCGTGCCTGGCTGCCATTTTTCTGTTCGGTAGTCGTGGGCCAAGACTGGTTGCCCTATCTTGAAGCTCCTGGTTGGCTTCTCATTTATGTGCTGGAACTGCTTATCCTCAACATCTCGTCTTATGTTTGGTTTGAGCAAATCCAAGCGACATCTTAGTCTCCGGTTAAAAAACAGTACGGCTGGAGTTTGGTTGGTTACTGCATGTGTTGCATTCCGGTAAGCAAACAGGAAGTTATCCACCTTGTGTTGCAGTGGTATGTCGTCATTATACATTGCCTTTATGGCCTTTTTAAAGGTCTGAACAAACCTCTCAGCCAATCCATTTGTGGCTGGATGATATGGGGCAGATGTGTAATGTTTCACCCCATTATTCTTCAGGAACCTCCGGAAATCCTCAGACACAAACTGTGGGCCATTGTCGGAACAGATCTGTTCTGGCAACCCATTCCTGGTGAAGATGGTTCTTAGGACTGCAATAGTTTTCTCCGTGGAGGTGGAGGACATTTTAATGACCTCTGGCCATTTCGAATGGGCGTCCACAGCAATTAGAAACATTGAGTCCATAAATGGACCAGCGAAATCAATGTGTACTCGTTGCCATGGAGATGAGGGCAACTCCCATGGATGTAGCGGGGCCTGTGGTGGAGCGTTTTGGACCTGCTGGCATCCTGTGCATCTCTTGGTCATATCCTCGATTTCTTTATCAATTCCCGGCCACCACACAAACGCCCTGGCTAGGCTCTTCATTTTTACCCCTCCCAGATGACCCTCGTGAAGCTCATTGAGTACTCTATCTCTCAACTTGGGTGGAATTACCACTCGGGATCCACACATCAAGGTTCCCCGGCACACTGACAGCTGTTCCCTCCTTGGCGAGAATGCTGGCAACAGTGAGTCGCCATATGCTGGCCATCCCTTCACCGTCAAATCATAGACCCGAGAGTGTGTCGGGTCATTTCGGGTTTCCTTCTCAATACTTGCGTTTGTAACAGGCAAACATTCGACTATGGTCGCATGGAATATCTCCACAGGGTCCACTGCAGGTGCTTCTTCCACCGTAGTCAACGGTAGGCGCGACAGCCCATCAGCGTTTCCATGTTGTTTTGTACCTTTGTACTCTATGTCATACTGATGTGCCCCTAGAAAAAGTGACCATCTTTGCAGCCGTTGCGCCGTCATCACCGGAACGCCCTTCTTTGGGTTAAAAATTGAGACCAGGGGTTGATGATCAGTCAGTAGGGTGAATTTCTGCCTGTGCAGATAGTGATTGAACTTCTTCACCCCCCCCCCCACACCAGGCTGAGGGCCTCCCTGTCAATCTGGGCGTAGTTACACTCGGCTGAGGTTAGCGAGCACGATGCAAAGGCTATTGGCCTCTCTGAACCATCACGGAATTTGTGTGACAGCACCGCTCCAATGCCGTAAGGTGACGCATCACATGCCAACCGAATCGGTAGTGTTGGGTTGTAGTGGGCCAATACTTCTTTAAGTGATTTGGCATTTACATTCCTGAAAGGCACGCTTACACTCATCACTCCATTTCCATGTTACACCAGTTTGAAGGAGGGCGTTCAGTGGGTGCAGAATTGTAGATAAATTCGGCAAGAACTTATGGTAGTAGTTCACCAACCCGAGGAACGACCTCAGTTGCGAACCATTTTCTGGTGCTGGAGCCTTGACTACAGCCTCAATCTTGTCTGGCGACTTATGCAACCCTTCCTCATCAATCATGTGGCCACAATACGAGATTTGTCTCCTGAAGAACTCGCATTTGGGACGGTTGGCTCGTAGCCCATATTCCTGCAATCTCGTGAGCACCTGTTCCAGGTTGGCAAGGTGTTCATTGTCATTTTCGCCCGTAACCAGGATGTCGTCCAAATAACACTGGGTCCCCGGGATCCCTTGCAGGACTTGTTCCATTGCCCTCTGCCACATAGCCGGGGCCAATGCTACCCCAAATACCAGTCGATTGTACTGGTAAAGGCCTTTGAGAGTGTTTATCGTGAGGTATTTCCTAGATGCTTCTTCCACCTCCATTTGTAGATACTCTTGAGCCAGGTCAATCTTTGTAAAACGTTTCCCTCCAGATAGCGAGGCGAAAATATCTTCTATCCGTGGAAGCGGATACTGTACTGTGTGCAGGACTGGGTTCACAGTCACCTTGAAGTCCCCACAGATGCAAACCTTCCTTGGCTCCCCCAGGCGTGCTGCTCAATGCTTTCTTCATTACAGGAACGATGGGTGTGGCCCACTCGCTCCAGTCCACCTTTCTGTGTTTCCTCTGTTATATTCAACTGGCACCCTTATTTTTCCTCTGGGGTAGACCTTTTGCCCCGTGTATGTCTTCAATACAATAGACGTGTCCTTTAAGGGTATGTGAGAGAATAGCCGCTCATAGTCTCGTCGATTCATAACAGTTAGGGTTGATCCTGTGTCCAATTCCATCTTCACTGGGGACCCTGCTATCATGAGGGTGACCCAAATGGTTCGGTGATCTTCTTTTGCGATCACGTTGAGTAACTTTAAACAACTTAGTCGCCTGCTCCCAGAGTCCTTATTACTCTCCTGATCTTCTGAACTACTATCTGTCAGTTTCTTTACTTTCCTGTACTGTTCCTTAGTAGTTCTTGTCATGTTGGTCTTCTTTCCCGACCTGCAGACTCTTGCTATATGTCCCATTTTCCCGCATTGCCTGCATATTTTGTCTTTAAACCAGCAATCCTTCTGCTCATGGGTTGTTCTGCCGCAGCGATAGCACTTTTTGGCTCCATACGCCATTTCGTTAGCGCTGTATTCTTGTGGTTTCTGTTGTATTTCCGCAGCTCCCCGTGCTGCTGCTTCATAGGATACTGCCACGCTGAAAGCCTGTTCTAGCGTCAGGTCCTTTTTTGAAAGTAGTCGTTTCTGGGTTCCATCACACTGGAGCCCGCAGACAAACTTATCCCGTAAGGTGTCTGCCAGTCCTGCTCCGAACTGGCAGTGCTTCAATAACTTGCGTAGTTCCGTAAGATAGTCAGCATTGCTCTCATCTTTGTGCTGGTTTCTTTTATGGAACTTGAATCTTTCTGCTATCAGCAGTGGTGTAGGGCTTAGGTGTTCCTGTAAGATATGAACAATCTCCTCAAAACTTTTCTCCATTGGTTTAGCTGGGGTAATTAAATTCCGCAATAGGCCGTACGTACTCGCACCCATCAGATTTAATAATACCCTCTTTCCATCAGCCACCTCATTTGCCTTGCAGTACACTTCAATTCTTTCCACATACGTGGTCCAGTCTTCTACCTCGTTTTCGGCATCTTGGGCAATTTAAAATGGTGCCTCCCGCGCTTTTGCTTCTTCCCCAATGGAATAAAATGGCGCCTCCCGCGCTTTTGCTTCTTCCCCAACGGGATAAAATGGCACCTCCCGCACTTTTGCATCTTCCCCTTACTGCCACGCTGCTCCTAGCGTTCTACGGGGTAATGGCGGCGACCCGCAGCTTCGGCGCGTCTCGCTTTCCTTCCCCCCCCGTTTAGTTTCTCTCCGCTGTCCTGTTCTCGAGCACCGACCGCGCCCTGTGCGCTCCACCCTCTCTCTCTTGTTTTCTTTTCCCGGCGACGCTGCGCGGCCCGATTTGTAGAGCCGCTCGATCGAGCTTGAGCCCGCCGCAGTCCGGAAGGGTCAGCGCGCTACCTGCTACCAGCACGATTCGCTGGAACCACAGTCTCTCCCGCAATTCTCCAAACACCGATGGATTGTTTGGGCGGTTGCCCTCGGTCGACGCCCGTTGCTCAGCCTACGACCTTCCAGGACCTTCCTTTCAGGTGAGATCCCCGTGAGATGATGCCACACTGCAGGTGAGTTCGAACTTACTCGTCGCCACTGTAAAGTCCACGCCTCAATAATACACGGGCTTCGGGAGAACAGTTAACAGGTACTTTACTGAACAAGAGGCAGCTTGAAACTGAAACTACAGAAGCCTGCTAGGGCCTTTTATACAGGGGTGGTCACTGCCGGTACTGCAGTCTAAGACCAGTTATTCCCTTAAAGGTACATACACAACAGTACAAAAGCAAAATACTGTGGATGCTGGAAATCTGAAATTAAATGCTGGAAATACTCAGCAGGTCAGGCAGCATCTGTGGAGAGAGGATCAAAGTTAACATTTCAGGTCGATGACCTTTCATCAGAACTAGTGTCAGCAGTGGCTCAGTTGGTCGCACACTCGTGTTCTGAGTCAGAAGGTTGTGAGTTCAAGTCCCACTCCAGGGACTTGAGCACATAAAGCTAGGCTGACACTCCAGTGCAGTACTGAGGGATCGCTGCACTGTCGGAGGTGCCGTCTTTCAGATGAAATGTTAAACCGAGGCCCCGTCTGCTTTCTCAGATGGATGTAAAAGATCCCATTGTAGGAACGGAGGTTCCAATCTGAATAAGGTATTCGACTCGATGAATCAAATCAACAGGTTTTAATGAACAACGAAGTTAACAGGGAAACTACAGGAGAAACGGTACACAGGTCTATTCAGCTTGCTGGGCACTCGACGACTACTGGAAGATTCTGGAAGCTGACGTCATGGCGTCATCGCGTTCTTCGCGCCACTGGTGGTCACGTGATCGGCGTCATGACGTCATCACGTGGAGTGCAGGAAAACACAATACAGTACAGTTAACAGGCAGTTTAAAGGTGCAGTCCGCGGTTGCACTACACTGTAGTTAAAGGGATTATTACCAATTGTTCTGAGACCCTTGGTGGCTCCGCCACACCATGGCACTATTTCGAAGAAGAGCAGGGGAGTTATCCCCGGTGTCCTGGCCAATATTTATCCCTCAAACAAAAAAACAGATTATCTGATCATTATCACATTGCTGTTTGTGGGACCTTGCTGTGTGCAAATTGGCTGCCGGTGGTGGTGAAAGGCGCTATATAAATGCAAGTCTTTCTTTCTGTCTGTCTCCCTCCGAGGCAGGGAAAGGGGGAGGGGAGGAAAGAACAAAAGGGAAGATCTGTGATTGGGTGGAAGGCAGGAGAGATTAAATGACAAGGTATATGTAGTTTCTAGCAATAGAAACTTACACTCAATTAGCTTCTTGGACATATTGGCCCGGAATTTGCAGTTGGGATGATGGCGAATTGGTAGTGTATTCCGCCTTTTGAAACTGACCGCAACTTTGGGATTGGGTGCATGGCGTTGTCAGCTCCGAAACAGGCTGTGTAATCAGCCAAATCACTGAAACTGATAAAAAATTTCGGCTCTTCCGCAGTAAGTGCGCTGTTAAATTCCCCACTAAAAGTTAGACCCAAAGGTGTTGGATGTAACGGGGGTCTTAACAGTGTTATTGCTGCTAAACAAATGTTAAGGGCATTGAAAAACTAATTTTAATTTTGTGCAGTGTGAAATTTGTTCATTTTGATATAAATTAAAATTTAAGAAACTTTTCAAAAAATATTTTTTTTAATTTTTTTTTTAAGTTTGTCCATCTTTATTTTTAGGTTTGCCTTTTCCCCATGTGCTTTTTTTGCTCTCTCTATTTTAAAAAGTTAGAATTTTAAGAACTTACCAATTTCCTTGTTCGCTGTCTGTGCAAATTCTGCATTTTGATTGGCTGCTTAGACATGACATGACAGCAGTTCAAACAAGGGAATTCCCACTGCAGTCCGTTAAATTGAATTGAAGGTCGGAAAACCCGAAGTTCTTGACACAGGGATTGCGAGATCCTTGTGCGAAGCATACTTCGGGGCCAGGAGCGAACGCCTTCACTTTGCTGCTGACTGCAAATTCCAGGCCAATGAAACCGTCCAAGGCTCTTATAGACAGGAGTGAGCATCAAGCAGGAACTGGAAGAAGAGTTAGGTGAGGTTTCTGAAAATGGAGTCAGAGAGATTGGTTTTAGGGAGGCTGTTTAAGGTGGGGAGAAATGTAGTAAGGTTGAGGGATTTAAGAAGAATATTTCAAAGTGCAGGGTGTGATGAAATATGTCATTCATCAGACTCTGTATTTAACTACATATATTGTATTGACTGCTCCTGTGTTTTTACCTTGTATTGTATAAAGTGCACCGCCCCCTTTCTCCCCATTGGGTGTGTCGGCTCCGCCCATACCTGGCCCTACTTAAGACAAGCCCAGGCTTGTCTTGCAGCAGAACAGCAGAATGCTAGGTGAAGACACAGGCATCTTTCTTTGCTAATAAAAGCCTAGTTTTATCCAGTTATCTTTGAGCCTTGAAGTTATTGAGGCGCATCACAGGGGCTGTGATGGTTGAAGGCTCTGCCACTGATAATGGAGCAAAGGGAGGAAGAGCACACAGTAGTCCAGACTCAGAAGAGCATAAGAACATAAGAAATAGGAGCAGGAGTATGCCAATCGGCCCCTCGAGCCTGCTCCGCCATTCAATAAGATCATGGCTGATCTGATCCTAACCGCCAATCTACTATCACAGAACCATCTCCTGAATCTAACAGAATTAGACACACGAAATAGGAGCAGGATCAGGCTACACGGCCCCTGGGCCTGCTCCGCTACCCACAGGGCCATGTCCGATCCGAACCTAGACTCATGTCCAAATTCCTGCCCGCTCCCTGTAACCCTTAATTCCCTTTACTTCTAGGAAACTGTCTATTTCTGTTTTAAATTTATGTAATGATGTAGCTTCTACAGCTTTTTGGGGCAGCATATTCCATGGACCTACCACCCTCCGAGTGAAGTAGTTCCTCCTCATCTCAGTTTTGAAAGAGCAGCCCCTTATTCTAAGACTATGCCCCCTAGTTCTAGTTTCACCCATCATCGGGAACATCCTCCCCGCATCCACCCGATCCAACCCCTTCACAATCTTATATGTTTCAATAAGATCGCCTCTCATTCTTCTGAACTCCAATGAGTAGAGTCCCAATCATCTCAACCTCTCCTCATATGTCCATCCCCTCATCCCCGGGATTAACCGAGTGAACCTTCTTTGTACTGACTCGAGAGCAAGTATGTCTTTTCTTAAGTATGGACACCAAAACTGTATGCAGTATTCCAGGTGCGGTCTCACCAATACCTTGTACAACTGAAGCAATACCTCCCTATTTTTATATTCTATCCCCCTAGCAATGAAAGCCAACATTCCATTGGCCTTCTTAATCACTTGCTGCACCTGCATACTAACCTTTTGAGTTTCGTGCACCAGGACCCCCAGATCCCTTTGTACTTCAGTACTTTCCAGTTTCTTGCCATTAAGATAATAACTTGCGCTACGATTTTTCCTGCCAAAGTGCATAACCTCACACTTTCCAGTATTGTACTCCATCTGCCAAATCTCTGCCCACTTACTTAGCCTGTCTATGTCCCCTTGCAGGTTTTTATGTCCTCCTCACTCACTACTTTCCCTCCCATCTTAGTATCATCTGCAAACTTTGATATGTTACACTCGGTCCCCTCCTCCAAATCATTAATATAGATTGTAAAGAGTTGGGGACCCAGCACTGACCCCTGCGGAACACCACTAGTTACTGATTGCCAGTCTGAGAATGAACCATTTATCCCAACTCTCTGCCTTCTGTTAGATAGCCAATCCTCTATCCATGCCAGAATATTACCCCCAATCCCGTGATTTTTTATCTTAAGCAATAATCTTTTGTGTGGCACCTTGTCAAATGCCTTTTGGAAGTCTAAATACACTACGTCCACTGGTTCCCCTTTATCCACCCTATATGTTACTTCCTCAAAGAACTCCAGCAAATTTGTCAAACATGATTTCCCCTTCATAAAACCATGCTGACTTTGTCCTATTAAATTATGATTATCCAAATGTCCTGTTACTGTCTCCTTAATAATGGACTCCAAAATTTTACCTACCACAGATGTTAGGCTAACCGGTCTATAGTTTCCAGCCTTCTGTCTACTGCCCTTTTTAAATAAGGGTGTTACATTAGCAGTTTTCCAGTCTGCCGGGACCTTTGCTGAATCCAGGGAGTTTTGGAAAATTATTACTACTGCATCCACAATCCCTACCGCCACTTCCCTCAAGACCCTAGGATGTAAGCCATCAGGTCCAGGTGATTTATTCGCCTTGAGTCCCATTATTTTACCGAGTACCACTTCCTTAGTGATTTTGATCGTGTTTAGCTCCTCCCCCCCTATTGCCCCCTGTTTGTCCAGTGTTGGGATATTCTTAGTGTCCTCTACTGTAAAGACTGATACAAAATATTCATTCAGTGTTTTTGCCATCTCCATATTTCCCACCATTAATTTTCCAGTCTCATCCTCTAAGGGACCAACATTTACTTTAGCCACCCTTTTTCTTTTTATATAACTATAAAAACTCTTACTATCTGTTTTTATATTTTTTGCTAATTTACTTTCATAATCTATCTTCCCTTTCTTAATCAATCTTTTTGTTATTTTTTGCTGTCTTTTAAAGTTTTCCCAATCCTCTATCCTCCCACTAGATTTGGCTACCTTATATGCCCTTGTTTTTAGTCGAATACTATCCTTAATTTCTTTACTTAGCCACAGATGGCTGTCTTTTGTTTTATACCCTTTTCTTCTCAGTGGAATATATTTTTTTTGGAAGTTGTAAAATAACTCCTTAAATGTACACCACTGATCATGTATCATCTTACCCTTTAATCTATTTTCCCAATCCACTCTACTCAATTCTGCTCTCATACCTTCATAGTCTCCTTTATTCAAGCTTAGCATGCTTGTTTGAGATCCAACCTTCTCACCCTCTAATTGAATATGGAATTCAACCATGTTATGGTCACTCATTCCAAGGGGATCCTTTACTAGGACATTTTTAATTAATCCTGTCTCGTTACACAGGACCAGATCTAAGGTTGCTTGCCCCCTGGTCGGTTCAGTTACATACTGCTCAAGAAACCCATCCCTAATACACTCAATGAACTCATCCTCAAGGCAGCCCTGCCCAATTTGATTTGTCCAATTAATATGATAGTTAAAATCCCCCATAATTATAGATGTTCCCTTATTACAAGCCTCAACTATTTCCTGATTGATACTCCGTCCAACAGAGTTACAACTGTTCGGAGGCCTATAGACTACGCCCACTAGTGTTTTTTTCCCCTTATTATTCCTTATCTCCACCCAAACTGTTTCATTATCCTGATCTTTTGACCCAATATCATTTCTCTGTATTACAGTGATTCCTTCCTTTATTAACATAGCCACCCCACCTCCCCTTCCTTCCTGCCTGTCCTTCCTGATCGTTAAATAACCTGGTATGTTTAATTTCCAGGCATTGTCACCCTGCAGCCATGTTTCTGTAATGGCCACAAGATCATACCCATATGTAGTTATTTGTGCCATTAACTTGTCTATTTTGTTACGAATGCTACGTGCATTCAGATAGAGAACTTTCAAATATGTTTTGTGACACTTAGTTCCTGCTTTTGCCCTTTTTATTACTTTACCTTTTACTCCATACCTTCTGCCCCTTCCTGACACGCTCTGGTTTTTAATTTCCCCACTGCTACCTAAGTCTATGACCTTCTCTGTTGTCATTTTTATTATTTGCTCTCTAGGAACCTCCCCCCCACTAGTTAGTTTAAAGCTCTCTCTACAGCCCTAGTTATATGATCCGCCAGGACTCTAGTCCCAGCACTGGCCAAGTGAAGCCCGTCCCAACGGAACAGCTCCCTCCTGCCCCAGTACTGGTGCCAGTGTCCCAGGAAGCAAAACCCATTTCTCCCACACCAGTCTTTGAGCCACGCATTTAACTCTCTAATTTTATTTGTCCTAGCCAAATTCGCTCGTGGCTCAGATAGTAATCCAGAGATTATTACCCTTGAGGTTCTGTTTTTTTAATTTGACCCCTAGCTGCTCATACTCCTTTAACAGAACCAACTTCCTAGTCCTATCTACGTCGTTTGTACCAACATGGACCACGACAACTGGATCCACCCCCTCCCACTGCAAGTTTCTTTCCAGCCCAGAGGAGATGTCCTTAACCCTGGCACCGGGTAGGCAACACAGCCTTTGGGACTCTCGCTCTCGGCTGCAGAGAACTCTGTCTATCCCCCTAATAATACTATCCCCTACCACTACAACATTTCTATTTACTCCCCCCTCTTGAATGGCCCCCCGTTCCACAGTGCTGTGGCCAGGTTGCTCATCCTCCCTGCAGTCCCTGCTCCTGTCCCCACAGGGAGTAAGAACCTCGAACCTGTTGGACAAGAGCAAGGGCTGCGGCTCCTCCAGCTCTACCTCCTGGATCCCCGTACCTGCCTCACTCGTAGTCACACCGTCCTGTCCCTGACCATGGGCTACATCTGAATTAATTAACTTCATAGGTGTGACCACCTCCTGATACACAGAGTCCAGGTACTTCTCCCCCTCCCTGATGTGTCACAGTGTCTGAAGCTCAGACTCCAGCTCATCAACATGGAGCTGGAGTTCCTGTAGCAGCAGACACTTGTCACAGACGTAATCACCGTGAGCCTCAATGGGGTTCACTGGCTCCCACATCTCGCAACAGTAACACATCACCTGCTCCATTCTATGTAATTAATTAAATTTTTTATTGTTAGTTATGGACACCCTCTACCCGATTTTAGATGCTAGTATCCCCTTTAATTAATTGGATTTAAATTAAATCAATCCCTCTAATTATACCAGTTAAATGGTTTACCAACAGTCACTCTGCACCAGAAAGGCCTTATTAACTACAACCCACAGAGTTAAAGTTTGAAAAGAGCACCTAACACCCCACTTACCCAAACTCACAGCACTCTCTGCTGACTTGCACTCAGTGCTTGCTCGCACTAGCACTGGTCTTTTTATACTGTTTGTTTGTTTACAGCCAAATGAGTCACCCCTGCTGATTGGTTAGAAAACTGGTTTCCACTGCCTGCTGTGCCAATTTACTCCTACTGCAGTGTAACCTTGTTTTACTCTTAAACCAACAGAATCCCAAATATTTAACTTTCCCCCTTTACTTAAACTGCTTAAGTAATCTTACCAAGAATGATTTGAAGAGAAATAACAATTAAAGAACTCTCACACTTACCCAAACTCACAGCACTCTCTGCTGACTCGCACTCGCAGAAGGTGAAGCTGGGATGTAGAGCTGGAGAAGACTACATAGGAAGGCTGGAGTGTTGCTGTGGAACACTTAGTAAACTAGAACAAAGATTTTGAAGTCAATGTGTTGGGCAATGAGGAGGAGTGGAGGTCAACAATAACGGGTGATGAGTTAGCACTACTTAGCACAGAATAGGATGTGGGTGCTGGAATTATGGGTGAGTTGGAGCTTGTGTAGGATAGAACTCAGGAAGCTGGCAAGGAGAGGGGAAATCAAACATGGAGATGTTAAAGGCATGGAGGACAATCTCAGTGGCATAGGAATTCATGTAGGGAAGGAGGCAGGTGATATTTCAGAGATGAAAGTGAACAATTTTGTCGATGGATTAGATATGAAGTTTGAAGCACTTCAAATTTCCCAATGCTCTCTTCATCAGGCTCCAAAGCTTTATTCCAAACATATTCCAAATCAGCGAGTTGAACAGCACAGCAGCAGTCATGAGGATGAAGTTTTGTTAGAGAGGTAAAGCTGGGTGGTGTTGGCACTCGAAGTTGACCTCATGGCTTTGGACAACATTGCCAAAGGGCAGCATTTATATGAGGTATGGAAGGGGGGCCAAGGTTGGAACCTTGGGGGATGCCAGAAGAGGAGGAGAAGCCATTGTGGGAGATGTGCTGGTTATTTTAGAACTGGTAGGAATGGAGCTGTAAGAGGAAAGCATGGTATTGGTTTATTTCTTTCTGTCATGGTTCATATAGGGTAAAATCAAGGTAGCTCAGAAAAAATGGCCGAACTTGTTTTGATGCATAAGAGGTTCAGAATAGATGTTATGTCTGTTTCAGGTGTCCATGGTAGGAGACAAATGATTCAAATGACATACAAGTATGTTGTGGATTTGTTTGAATCTATGTTTGGTTGGGAACTCTTTTTGATTTTAAGAGAAACATATTTAAATTTCTTTTGTCTTCATCATTTTTGAGCAGTATTTCTCAGCCTATATTGTTGAAATTAAGTGGTGTGTCTGTAGCCATCAGAGAGGGATCAATAAGCTAGAGAGCTGCCAGAAGCAATTGGCAAACTGCCACATATAAAGTAATATTCAAGAGACCTTGCGTTTGGTCCAGGTAACATTGCAGTTTAACACAGCAAATGGGATTGCTCTGTCTTCTGAGGAGTGATAGTTAAAACTGTAAGTACTATAAATCTACGATGTGACATTGTTTCTGTTCACTTATCCATGTACTGTTTAATACATCTGTTTGGCAGTTTACAGCCTACGTCACAGTCACAGAATCACAGAATCTACAGTGCAGATAGAGGCCACTTCGGCCCATCGAGCCTGCACCAACACATATCCCACCCTATCCCCGTAACCCCACGTATTTAATCCCCTAACACTAAGGGTCAATTTATCATAGCCAAATCAACCTAACCTGCACATCTTTGGACTGTGGGAGGAAACCGGAGCACCCGGAGGAAACCCACGCAGACACGGGGAGAATGTGCAAACTCCACACAGACAGTCACCCGAGGCCGGATTTGAACCCGGGTCCCTGGCGCTGTGAGGCAACAGTGCTAACCACTATGCCACCGTGCCAGTCGAGTGGAATAATTATTTTACTGCCTTCCAAAGTTGAGGAAGATCACTTGAGGGCAAGTAATATAATCAGTAAGCCAAAATATAGTAATGAGGGTTTTCTGTTTGATCCAAAGGCTTGTGACAAATCACCTACAAATTGGCAGGGCAAAGCACATTCCAAGACACTGGGAGCAAGGGCTCACCTGCAGGCAATGGTCTGAAACACTGAACCTGAGAAAAATATCTAGAGTAGAAACTCAAAAAGGTAACCACAATGGACAGGAAACAGGACTGGGAATTTTCCCCCCACTAGTACTGAAGCAAATTGTCATGCCTCGAACACTATCCCAGCCATGATCGGTTAACTCTGCAAAAACTCAGGCCAGGATATTGCTCAGCTGGGTGGGTCTGGTGCCGGCGATGGCCCTGCTGCTGGCTCCATTCCTTTGCCTAAAATGAATTTACGTTGATAGGGCTTGTTAAGCCCACCCAGCGCGTTTCCCGGTCCAATTAGAGGAAGCGGGTCGGGTGACATTATTCATGACGTGTCATCAGCCGGTTTCCTTAAAGGGACCATGGCCAACTTTCTTTTGACATTTGTGCTGTCAGTGTTCTACAGCACTGAAGTGCTGCAAACACTGACAAGCACTGCACAGAGGTGCAGGGCTGCACCCAGGCTCTCCCATGACTCCCTTGGAAGAGACCTTCCCCGGGAGACCAACACCACCTGGTTGCACATTACTGAGGAGGTCACAAGCAGGGATGTTGTCAGGAGGATCTGGGTGCAGTGGTGCAAACCTTTCAATGATCTCAGTAGATCACAAAACACCTCTTGTGGCTCTCATCACATCCCCATCACTCTGCCTTCCCTACCCTACTCCTGTACATTCTTACTCACACCAACTTACCTTGCACATCCACCCATCCCTCTCTCTCTATCTACATTATCACATCCCCATCTCACTAACCACCCCTCACACTCACTCTCATCCTAGTCCAATCATACCAACTAACAACACACAAGGGTAGGCACTTGGGTGTTTTATCCAATATTCATGTAAAGTTTCTATTAATGTGGTGTCAAACATTGAAACCTTTATTTTCAACACTTTGCGTTCTTGGACAGATTTGTGTGCACCTTTGGAAATGGCTTAGTGAGTTGCAGTGAATGGTGAGACATCATGGTACCACCCCCCACCCCCCACCCAGCGCCCCCCCCCCCCCCCGCAACAGTGATGAGTGTGAAAGGAATGGCTTGGACATTGTAGGGATGCTTTCTAATGTTGGTGTGGGGTGGTGCCAACCTGATGCATCATGTGGCAGCCAGGGTGTATAGCGTCAAGTGAAATAAATCCGGCCATGGTGAGGCCATCCCTGGCCTCACGGGCAGCAATATGCTTGGGTGCTAATGCCCTGTGCAGCATCAGGTGATTGCAGAGAAGGTTGGTGCTACTGGTGTGCTTGGTGCTGCTGGTGTTGGGGCTGATCGTGGTCAGATTCTGAGGACCAAGGTGAGACAGTATAAAAGGCACCCATGTTGATGGAATAGATGACAGGTGAAGTACAGCTGACAGAAGCATTCTGTCAATGGTGAGAGAGTTCTTCCAATGAGGTAAGAGTTGATTGAGAGTGGAAAGTGGAAGCCTGCAGAATCTGTGCTGGAAATGGACTGAGAAACAGCTTGTGGCTGAGGAAAGTGATGATCTGTCAGATTAGAGCTTTTATTGTACATTTGAAGCGGTCAAGTAATCAGTTGGAGCAATGGCCACTGAACTCCTGCCTCAGGTTGACAGGCGTGGTCCCTGAACAGCGTGGTTCCTGTGGCCATAAAGTTAAAGTTAAAAAGTAAGTTTAAAAAGCCTGTTAAGGGTCTGTTAAGTACTTTATAATTAGTTTAATTGGGTCACCTGCTGCTGCCTGTCGCGTCTGCTCAGCGCCGACAAACCCGACATTGGGAAAGGCGTATTGGGGTGGGTTGCCAGTGGGTGTCTGACCCATTGTCAAAAAAAACACTTTCCCACCTGACCCACCACCGATCCTGCCCGCTGACACCCTGGAAAATTGTGGTATCAGAGATCAGACCTGGAACCTTCCTGGTCAGTACTGCACTAGATAGTGCATTTACCAATTAAGCAATTGGGGAGCTCAGTTGACCATTTTTAAGAGTTCTCATTAACTGCTGCATCTCATGTAGCCTCATATAATGTACTCATTCTACAATTCTCTTGTTTAACAGCATAAATATGGTTTACATGCCGATGCCTTGTGATTGATATATTGGTGCTTAATAGCAGTCATTTGTAATGAATAGGCTTCATGGCAACATAGCTTCTCAATGGTGAAATAACTAACACTTTAAAATCTTGTTACAAATCATTAGCTGCTGAATGGTAGTGAGTGATCCTGAGCAATATTAGCAGCAATAACTATTTAGCCAGTTGGATAGTTAACAAAGCCATGGGGAGTTTGTTTGTAAAATGAGAAACCTGAGGGAAGGGTCAAGCCCCATTTATGCAGGACACCACCAAGGTGGAGAGGATGAGGTAAATCAAAAAATATTTGATTGGGCGACATCAAATTTGGTTTTTTAAAAGCACTAAATTGTAAGAGGAAGGGCAAGACTAAAGAAGACAAAGGAGTTCATTAGTTTGGAAAATAATGCAATAAATGAACAGAGCAAAGGGGGAGAAAATGAATGAGAAATCCAGGGGGAAGGGAGAGAGAAAAGGAATGATGAGGCAAAATTTAAAAGAATTATTGTAAGAGTAGTGTGCAGAAGACTGAAAGAAAGGGTCTTACAATGTTCCCAGGATACTGGAATATTCTCATTATTAGAAGTAGTGATCCAGTGCAAGAATAGGAGAGAACAAGTGACCAGGATTCTGCATTAAAAGGGGGCTTAGGTCATGTGTTGGTAGGGGTTTTGCAACCACACTGGAGCATGCCCCACACCTGGGAGATTGACACTGGTGTTATAATGGAGCTATATTACCTATAATTAATCAACAGCATCAAATATCCATGCTGTGCCTGCTTTGTTACTGTTCTCACTAGTATTGAAGTGACCTGCCTCATATATGATTGTTGCAGTTTTTTTGCAAAGAGTTGTTGAGTTGAAAGGTTGCTCACGTGTGTTTTTATTGTCTCTGGTCAGTCACCTTGCCAACAGCCTCGGTTTTGATCACAACCCCACGGGTTTTTTGGCACAGTACCTGTGCTCTGCTTCCTTTTCTGTTTTTCCTTCAATGTACTACTTGCAGCTCCCTGTTAGCTGATTTCTATTGTCCATGCATGTACAGCATTATTATTCAATCAAAGATATACAATTGCACCACTGTGTCATTATATAACTGAGAGAATGTGTTGTCGAAGATTGCATGAGTTAATGATTCCATTGATTTATTGTTTATAATTACAATTGTCATAACCATGAACTGGTGCCAGAGAACTCCAGAGAGCCAGAAGGTGATTTTTCAATACATTTTTAGAATATATACTTAACTTTCATCCAGTATCAATTTTTACAGCGGGTTGAAAGTTACTATTGGGTTGGCACA
This sequence comes from Somniosus microcephalus, assembly GCF_052327205.1. Taxonomy (NCBI): domain Eukaryota; kingdom Metazoa; phylum Chordata; class Chondrichthyes; order Squaliformes; family Somniosidae; genus Somniosus; species Somniosus microcephalus. Next base: position 298,509,876 of record NC_140989.1, on the reverse strand, counting down.
TCTGCACCAGTCTTTCAAATATTAAACTTACTCTTAAACCAAAGCAAAATACTGCGGATGCTGGAAATCTGAAATAAAAACAGAAAATGCTGGAACCACTCAGCAGATCAGGCAGCATCTGTGGAGAGAGAAACAGAGTTAACGGTTCAGGTCAGTGACTTTTCATTAAAAAATGCAAATGTTTAGAAATTATCCAGATGAGCCATCCAGGAAGCTAGATCAGGAGGGCTTTGCCACTAACAAGATAATTTTGTTTAAATGTCCCATCTGGAATATGTTTATTGGCTCTACAAGAATACCAGTTCCCTTTTCACTGATTTCACAGATTGCCAGTTATGGGGGTCTACAACGCAGCCTGTGTCTGAGCAGAGATCGCAACTTCAGGATTTCCGCATTTAGATGCACAAGCACTAAATCCTAAAGTTACGGTCAGTTTCAGTGGGGTAATGACGGCAAAATCTGACAGTTCGCTGTCATTACCCACCGCAAAATCAGGCCATTAGTGGTGCTGGAAATGGACTAAATGAGACGCTAAAAATAAACATTGCAATAAAAGCATCTAAAAGGGACAACTTCCATTTGAGAAGAAGTTCAGCTTTTTGATGTGTAAAAAATGAGAGTGCATTTTGGAGAAAATTATATCGGAAGGCTTTATTATACAATATTATGATATTATCCTTTTTAAAAGAAACTCAAATGCAATGATTTTCAACAATTATGGAGAACATAATAATTCACAAGCAAACTGTCCTGAGTGAACTTGTCGTGATTCTATTGACAAATGAGTGTTTACTTCTGACCTACTGAAAGCAGTGACTTGCGGGGATGTGGTTCAATGCACAGCCCTGTGGTAACTTGTAAAATTAGCCGTGTTTATGCATGGACCAAGGGCATTGCCAGGCTACTTGCAACAAGGTCAGTCTTGCCCTTGTCAACATTTTTTCCAGTAGGGGTGACAGGAGTGGTAAACCTGCTGAACTTTAGCCCAACCCATCCCTGTCCAGAGGGTGGGCGATTATCGACTATGGTGAAAATCAGGCGGGTGGTGGATATGTTGTTTGCTATGCCTGCCCACTGGCACCAGTGGGAGGCCCGAATCAGCGTCATTGTCGGGCCTCATTAGAATGGAATTGGTGAGTTGCCAGCACTCAGCTCAGTGCTCCAAGGAGTGGGTTCTGTGGGTCGAACCAGAGTGTAGGGCTCGATTTTCCTGCAGGTGTGGGGAATTGTCGGGTTCCCCGAATGTCGGGGTTCCCACACGAATCTAAATGGGTCTGCCAGATAGATGCAATTTTCCCTCAATTGGCCAATTCATTTCCAGCGTGTGGGAACCCTTGCTAATTGACTATTTCCAGTCAGAAAGCCGCATAGTATGATGTCATCATTCGTGGTGCTTTTAAGGTCCACAGCAAGCATTGCTTCCTCTGTAGGCTTCCAAACGAACCATACTGGATGGCAGAGGAGCCTGCAGCAGCTGTGGCCAGTGCCAGATCCCGAGCTGCCTCCAAATTCGACGAGGCTTCACTGCAGGCATTATTGGATGGGGTTCGGGCCCACAGGGAAGTCCTCTTCCCTAGGTCAGGGAGGAAGAGGCCTCCCACTGAGACCAAGGCTGCATGGATGCAGGTGTCAGCAGATGTCAACTCGCTGGGAGTCACCAGAAGAACCTGTATACAGTGTCGGAAACGATTCCATGACCTTCACCGTACAGGAAAAGTAAGTATGAAGTTTCCATCACCCTCAAACTGATCCCCATTGCCTTTCCCCAACAGCACTCAGCTTTAGTACTCTGTTCCTCAACATCCCACTTCACAGTCACATCCATGCACCCTTACCCATTCCCTCTCTCTCTATGCTCACATTCACATAACTATTCCACCATGCAGCCCTCACACCCCCTCTCACTCTGATGCTTTGAACACAACTGACTACACACAGGGAGGGCCCTTGGCCTTGCAGCCTCACACCATCTTTGTCTTCCTCTAAGTATCTATGCTATGCAGTCTCTACACTCACTCCTTCATTCTCACTCAAACTCCACTTGTCTCCCTCATTGCAGGAAAAGAGAGCACACAATAACAGAGAGCGAGCCAGGACTGGAGGAGGCCCACCCTCAATAGCCCACCTGACCCCCTGGGAGGAAGGAGTGCTGGAAATTGTCGGGGCTGATGTGGCTGCGGAAGCTGGGGAAGGAGAGACAGGGGCAGTCCCGCAAGCTGGTGACAGAATAGTTTTCCATCTCTCTCATTGACATAGCATGAGTCGCTGTTATGATTCTGAAGCTACATCATTTGGACTTATGAACATCTGCAAAATCCAATGTGCATGTAACCTTGGCATCACATCTCTAACTCTTTCCTTTACTCCCCCACAGGGCCATCCAGAGCCCCCGTCCCCACTGTGGAGGAGGAAGAGGCTGAGCAGCCAGACTCCTCAGAGGAAGCTTCAACCTCTGATGGCACAGTGTCAGCAGAAGTAAGCGCACCCAGCACCAGCGCAGACACTCACACCTCGAGGGGGACCTTTGGGACATAGAGTAGTGTTGTCACCTGGTGTTTCACAGCTCACAAGTGAGCATCAGCAGATTGTGGAGACGGGGACAGCAGTGGAGAGTCCTCGTCGGAGGGCGCAGGACTCTGCCAGCTCAGCTCAGCTGCATGTCGACCCTGTGCCTCTGGGTCCATCTGCAAGAGAAGAGGTGATGGATCTCCATGCACAGATGCAGGAGTCTCTGGAAGGTTTTGTCTCCAGGGTCGCTGTGAGTGTGGAGCGAATGGAGGAGTCCATAGCGAACATGAGCAGAGCCTTAGTGGAGTCATTGGCGCATGAATGCATCACAACGGAGAGGAGGGCTACGGCCGAGGAGAGGAGGGCTACGGCCGAGGAGAGGAGGGCTACGGCCGAGGAGAGGAGGGCTACGGCCGAGGAGAGGAGGGCTACGGCCATGGAGGAGCTTAGTCGCCAGGCTATGGAAAACATGGTGAGTGTTCAGAACAGAATGACATCTCTTGAGGAGCGATGGGCATCTATTGAACACAGAAACCAGACCTTCATGGAAGTCCTTCTGAGTAGGACTTCCAGTGCAGACACGGGTCCCCATGGCCCCCCTGATGTGCAGCAAGGTGCTCTCCAGCCACTTGCAGGCGCTGAGGGGGACCTGACCCATGAGAGGGAGGTTATTGGCACACCTCAAGGAAGTGAGGGCTCCTCTCCATGCGCTCACATTTCCATGCCACTGCAGAGCCCTCAGTCAGAACCCCGCCAGAGTCCACACCCAAGTGAGAGAGGAGTCTCAAACCCTGCACAGCCACAGGAGCAGCAGACTGCTGGCGAGCCCTCACAGGCTCACCACCCCAGAGGACGCCCGCCAAAGGTGTCGAGACAGGAGCAGCAGGAAATTCAGCAAGGGGCCTCCACATCTGCCGAAGCCACAGGGGAACCACTACGTAGGAGCACGCTTAAGAGAAAAATAAAGCACCACTAATCACAAGGGTAGTCACTTGGGTGAAAAGTTTTGTATATAGTTATTATGTCATCAGTATCTTGTTTATAAAAAATCTGATGGCAACTGCTGCAGTTGTGGCGTGTGTCATTTGGTGAATGGGGATTTCGCATTGAGGCCTTAGGATTACTTGCAGTTGTCAGGATGCTGGTCAAATAGGTAGGAATGCGCAGGGTTTGGCCATTGTCCATGCTCGGGTAAGAAACAGCGAGGCTAGGCGAAGCAAATCTGGACAGGATGAGTGCGTTCCTTGCATCCCGGGCAGCAATGTTCTCGCGTAATGGTGCCGCTGGTTCATCATAATCATCAATCATCATCCCTGGCTACTGAGTACTGTAGGGCTCCACCTGATCTATCCAGGCATCTGAAGCGCATCTTCAGCAATCCGATGGTTTGCGCGATAATGCATCTGGTGGAAAGGTGGCTGGAGTTGTAGCGCTCCTCAGCTTCGTTGTTTGGTCTCCTCAATGGTGTCATTAGCCAAGTCCGCAGGGGATAGCCCTTGTCTCCAAGTAGCCATCCTTAAAGTTCGTCTGGTGGCCTGAATAGCGGTAGCGCAGTATGAAGGAGTCATGGCAGCTGCCAGGGTACTTGGCACAAACATGCAAAATCTCCTTCCTGTGGTCATCACCAGCTGAACGTTAAGGGAGTGGAAGCCCTTGCGGTTGACAAAAACTCCTGGATTGCGATGGGGTGCCCTAAGGGCCACATGTGTGCAGTCAATGACGCCCTGCACCCTTGGAAAATCTGCCAGATGAGCTAATCCAAGCGCTCGCGCCCTCACACTTGCGCGATCCCTGGTGAAATGGATGTGATTGTGCGCGAGGGCAAAGAGGGCATTGGTTACCTGCATGATGCAAGTGTGTGCGGCTGCCTGGGAGATGCCGCTGATGTCTGCTGCTGATCCCTGGAAGGAGCCTGAGGCATAAAAGTTGAGTGCGGTGGTGACTTTGAGGGCCACTGGTAAGGAGTGTCGACCTGGTGCTCTGGGCTCCAGGTCTTGCTGGAGCATTGCGCAGGTGTCAGTCACTACCTCTTGCGAAAGTCGGAGCCGCCTTTAGCACTGCTGCTCAGTCATGTTGAGGTAGCTGACCCTGTGTCTGTAGACCCTGTTTGGGGGGTATCTCCTGCGCGGACGGCCTTCCATGCGCTGGCCCCTTCTGGCCTGTGCTGCCTCAGGTGGGTGAGCTGCAGCCTGTCGCTCCTGCTGGTGCTGCTGTTGTTGGATCTGCTGCTGCCGCCTCTGCTGCTGGAGATCCTCTAATGCCAAGAAGGGAAGGAAAAAAAGGCCTCCCATTGCTTCTGGTAGATGCCTCCGTTGAGGATGCGCTGAGTGAGGGTGGCGAGAGGGGCTTCCCAGGAGCTCACACTGGAGAAGTGTGTGAGGCTCCAACCTTCCACAGCTGTGCCTAAGCCTGGAACAAGTTGCCCCAAGCCTGAAACAACAAGGTCCTGCAACCTACAAATGATGTCTGATTAAACCTCTTCTTTCCTGATTGACCTGCAGCTGATAGTCAGCAATCCGATATTGTTCACGCCAGGTTTCATCAGCGGAGTTCCCACCAGAGAAAAGGCTGAAAATAGCAAGGGCCCCTTAAAATGGCATTATAGATGCCAATTATTGGTGATCAAGGTGCCTGAAGACCAGTCCCGCCTGCTGCGGGCAGGACTGATTCGGGTTGGACAGAAACGCCTGCATGAAAATCGAATGGTGCGGGGGGGGGGGGGGTTGCGACCCCCTATTTTTGCGTTTTTTTTTAATCTTTAAAAAAAAAATTATTTCCCCCCCCCCCCCCAACACGCCTGAAAGCCCGCCTGACGGCTCCAGGAAAATTGCCCCCTAAGCCTTTAAGGGGGCAGGTGCGAGAGGCAATCCCAGATCTGCTTTGCTCTGTTAGAACAATGCTCCACTGGTATCCTGGCCATATAACAAGTTTCAACCATGTATTCCAGGCTCCTTCTAGCTTCACAAATATCAGTGCTGCAGTTTGTTTTGGGTGTTTCAGAGCAACCTGCCCTTTTAAGGACCATTGGTTTCGCTGCCACATGATCAGTTCCACATGCCCACTGCTAGCGGAACACCAAACTTTCATCAGGGTCGTAGAAACTGCTTAGGACCGCGGATTAAATATTTCTGTATGGCTGATGCCGTTTTGGTTTTGTGTGCTGGCTGCCCATTTTGAGGCCCGCTAGAAAATTGAGTCAGGTGGGAGATGGTTTCAAAAAACAATTGTCTGCTTCCTGTTAGCGGATTCCCATGGTTCCGGTTGCAACAAAAGGTTGCTAATCCTGCAACAATAACTTCCGCGTGATTCAGGCCCGAGTAGTTTTTAACAACAAGCTTTAATATACATTAACTAATAACAGTATTGTTCTGATACAAATGTTCTGCAGTATTACATTAAATGACAAGCAATTAATACAACCTGCTTTCTCCGAAGCTCAAGATGATCAGACTTGACCTTTGCGAGCTACCGTTAAGTCAAATGGACTTTCAACTGTGCTGAAAGCTCTAACTTTTGGAGGGGACAGGCTCTACTTTTATACTGTTTGGCTACCTTGGGCTGCACCTATGCAACTCTGTCCTTATTATTCTATCAAGCTGACGTGACGCTACTAGCTTCTAATCTCCTCGACCTCATCTCTGTTTTGCACGCTTGTTATTGTCCTCTCCTCTTATCTGTAAATGCCTGGTTCTTTACCGTTTGTTCCAAAACAAAACTGATTATCTGTAAGCTCAGCTAGTACGTCACAAGGACATTCAGCTAGTACGTCACAAGGACATTTTAACTTGCTGTACACAAGGCAGGGTCTGATGGGAATCAGCTAGTAATGGTCAACATTCTAACATTTGCTACCTCATTTTTCAGTGAAATGGGGCAGTAGACAGATGAAAATTAGCCCCATTGAGCCCAATTGAAACAGTTCCACCATTGCTTGGATTCCTATAGTATAAACACAAAATACATCTGGAAATTCATGGTTATACTTAGGCAATGGACAAACATTTTTGTTTAAATGTATTTGTGTCTTGTGCATTACTTATTTTGGTTCTGAAGTGTGCTCTCTACTAAATTTGTCATTTCAACACTAGACTCTTGCTCAGAGTTTTTCTAATTGCATCATGATATAGATGGGGATTTTTTCCACTGTTATTAGCTGTGGGGGTAGTTGGATAGTTTAATGTGCGTGTGTTTGTGTAGTTCCAGTGTTCTTTTATTTCATGGGTGCAGATTTTTAGCACTGCACAATGTAGGATTCCTAAATGAGAGGCCCATTCAGATTCCTATATCTAGCTTTCTTGAGTTCAATATTGGATTAAAGGGGCCAAAATGAAGGAAAAGGTGGTGCAGTAATGTTGAAGTGCCCCTGTTATTTGTATTCTTTGTATATTATGTGCTGTTTATTAAATATATTAGTAATATCTGTGGTAGAGCATGAATATCACACCACTAATTTTAGGAATCACATTAATATATATGTATCCACTGCGATCTCTTCCTTACTTCTTTTAATATGCGCGGATGCAATCCATCCAGACCAGGGGTTTTATCCTCTCTAAATTGGATTAGTTTATCATTTATCTCCTCACTAATGTCTTTATACCATTTTTGATCTCTTCGAATGTCATGTCCATCTTGTTCGTCTCCCTGGTAAATACTGATGCAAAGTAATTATTCAATATTTCTGCCATTTCACTGTCATTACCTGTGAGTTTAGCTTGTGCATCCCTTAGTGGTCCTATCCCTATCCTGATTTTTCTTTTGTTATTCATGTCTGTAGAATACTTCACTATTTATTTATTTTTATATTCCTTGATAATTTAATTTTGCAGTTCCTCTTTGATTTCCTAATTGTTTTTTTGACTTCTTTCCTAGCCTTTTTGTATTCCTTTCTGTCATCCTCCTTTATTGGGCCAGAAATTAGGATCGGGTGCTTGCCGCGCGTGCAAGCCCCCGATGTGCACTCACCAGGCGCGCCGACATCTGAAGCCTGGGCCTGCTTGGAATTCCTGTCACTGGCCCGGTTCAGATGTCGGCGCGCTGTGCTTGCCTGATCCAGCGGCGTAGTTAGTGCGATGTGCCGGCTGGGATCAGGTGAGCACTGTGCAGCCAATCGGGAGGGAAAACTTCATTCATGAGTTTGACAGTAAAAACTGTCAAACTCATGAAAAGTACGGGCGCCCAAAAGACTAGTTTAGCTTTAAATAAAAAAAATTAAAAATCCCAATAATTAAATAAACTATAAATAACTTTAAAAAACTATTTTAAACAATTAATAAAATTTTTGAAAAAAATAATTTTTTAATAAATCGGGTCTAAAAATAAACTTACTGTAAAGTCCTTAAAAACAATGAAGCTGTGGAAAAAATGTAATAATTTTAAATAATAGACCACTTACCTTCAAGAATCCAGTCCTACGCCTCCTTTTTATATGTGTAAAAAGTTCAGGCCCTTGCACACGGGCAAACCTGTCAAAAAGAAGGAAGTTCAACGCGTGCGCGCAGAGTCCTGCGCGCACGCGTTGGGCCTCTGAAACCCTTGGAGGAAATGCCGGTTTCCCGCGCATGCGCTGCGCATGCTGAAATCCGGCACTTCCAACGGGCCCACGCGTGAGTACCCCGTCCGTACTCACATGTTGGGACCGGAATTACTGGCCCATTGTCTATGAACTTAGAGTATGCCCTTTTCTTTAGTTTCAATTTTACCCTTATGTCTTTATTCAACCATGGTGCTTTATTATCGGCTTGTAGGAATGTCTAGTTCCTATCAAGAGACTGAGGTCGACTCAGGCGATCAAATAAACGATGTTTAATGTGAAACTAATTGAGTTTAACAAACAGATGCAAGAAAACTACGAATACAGGTCCAGTCTGTTCGGAAGCTCCACGAGGACTGCTTGGACGGTCCCGTGGCTGGCGTCATGACATCATCACGTTTTTCCCGCCGATGGGGGATCACGTGATGAACGGCGTGACGTCATCACGTTTGCCCGCGCTCTTAAAGGGACCGCGCTCTGTACATGCAAACAGTATATACAAAGATACAGACTCAGGCTGTAGTTAACATATTGTTAAAGGGAATTATATACATTTGATCAGAGTTCCTTAGTGGCTCCGCCACACGCGCCCCCCCAGAATTGCCTTTAACAGAAAAAGTGAAACGGCGAGAAGGCCTGAGAAGCCTGTCAGAGCGACTTCTGTACAGTTGGAGTGGAAGCTGCTGGACGGCTGGCGGGCGGTTGCACTTGATCTGGCACGGCGGCTGTGGGCGGTCGGCCACGTTTTGGCAGCTGTGCGGTCTCGACCGGGCGGTCAAGGTCCAAGTGTGCCGGCTTCAACCGGTCAACCGAAATGTGGTCCGGTTTACCTCCGATATCCACCGAGAAAGTTTTGTCTCCCGGCTCTCGCACGCGGAAAGGACCAGTGTAAGGGGCCTTGAGCGGATCCCGATGAGCGTCGTGGCGGATGAACACATGTTCGCCGTTCTTCAGCTCTGCTGGGACGTGGGAGCTCTGAAAGCCGTGATGCGACGTTGGTACTGGTGCAAAACACCTGGCTGCCTCCTGGTGGCTGATGAGTTGATTGGATGCGGACCATGGCTCTGTTGGAGTCGGAAGGAAATCCCCTGGTACGCGTAGCGGCTGGCCATAGACGAGCTCTGCCGAGGACCAGTGAAGATCTTCCTTGGGTGCCGTGCGAAGACCCAACAGGACCCATGGTAGCCTGTCCACCTAACCAGCGCCTTGGAGGCTGGCCCTCAGTGCAGCTTTGAACGACCTGTGAAACCGTTCGCACAGGCCGTTCGCCTGTGGATGGTAGGTTGTGGTGCGATGTAGCTTGATGCCGAGCCCCTGAGCCACTGCGTTCCAGAGCTCAGAGGAAAATTGTGGTCCACGATCAGAAGGGATGTCCGCCGGTACCCCGAAATGGGCGACCCAAGAGGAGATGAATGCCCTGGCTACATCTGCCGAAGTGGTGGATGACAAGGGAATTGCCTCTGGCCATCTAGTAGTGCGGTCTACCATCATAAGGATATGTGTAAACCCATGAGAAGGTGGAAGTGGCCCCACCAGGTCCACATTCACGTGATCGAACCGTCGCTCTGGAACAGCGAAGGTGGCCAATGGAGCTTTGACGTGACGCTGCACCTTGGCCTTTTGGCAGACCACGCAGGTGTTGGCCCAGTCGCGGATATCCATATGCATGTCCCGCCAAACGAACTTGGACGACATCAGCCTTTGCGAGGCCTTCATGCCAGCCCGTGTGACAACCCGTGTATGGCGTCAAACACTTTTTGGCGCCAGGCAACCAGCACGATAGGGCAAGGATCTCCTACGGAGATGTCACAAAGTAGCGTGGTGCCTGCAGCGTGGAATTTGACGTCGGCCGCTTGGAGGCTAGAGGGGCTGGTTCGGTAAGCTTGCACCTCTGGATCCGAGGCTTGATCCGCAGCCATGAGGGCATAGTCGATGCCGAGCTGGACTGCCTGAACGGTTGCGCGGGAGAGGCAATCCGCCACCAGGTTGTCTTTACCGGCCACGTGCTGAATATCCGTAGTGAATTCAGAGATAAACGTTAACTGACGCTGTTGTCGGGCTGACCACAGTACCCGTCATAGCATGCTCACACTTTATGACGTAGGGCGGGACCGCTGTAAAACGAATGTGTGCACCCCCCTGAATGACTCCAATGTTCTCCACCCTGTATACCGGCGCAGGTCGGGCTGCCCGCCCATGACTGACATCCTTACAACTATCCCTATGATGGTGTGGTTGGAACGCCCACAGTCCATTGGGACTGGGTAGGCCTCAGAAGCTAGGCGGAGCTGGCACGGACTTAATGTGTTCTCAAAAGGGTGGAGGGCTGCGAGGTGCTTGTTGCTGATCCAGGACGGGACCAAACCTTGTTTTAGATCCTCCAGATTATTGCGGCCCTCGCCTAGCAACCATGCCCCGTACAAAATGCACACCTCGTTTTGCGCCGCCTGGTCTGACGCATTCTGATCCTCCCTAATGAGCGCATTCACCGTCTTTGCATGCTTCTCCAGCTCCGCTATGATCTCCTTTAAATGGAGAGTCATGGCCTGGTCTTCATGCAGTTCCGAACCCACCACCTTATTCTCATCAGTCAAAACCTTCTTTAACTGGGCCTTTAAACCGTTGATCTGCAACTGCAGTTCAATGTCATCTAAACTATTAATGACCGAAGACCCCGTATTAAAACCCGTTAACACATCGTTAACACTACCCCTCTTTTGTCTCCCCACCCAGTCCCCAGCCTCGCGGCTATGCGTATATAATTTGGTCTTATCGACCTCCGAAAAATCGAATTCATAAAACCTTTGAAACGTTTCTTTTAACAGGGCTTGATATAGTTTGGCCATCTCTGCAGGGCACCACGTGGGCAAGTGCACCTCTGTGAGATTTAATATCACAGAGGCCACCGCGTAATGCACCCCTTGATACAGCACCTGGTCTGTGGGTATCAGCACCAGGCCGTTCCCTGGTCCCTTGGTGGTGGTGGGGCATCCCTCTGCTACAGTCTGTGACGTCAGGGCCTTGGGCAGGGGCTGTCGGGGACGGGTCACTAATTCAGTGGCATTAACCGAGATTGGGGAGTATGGGATCGCGCATGCGTCCAGGCGCGATTCCCAATCCATCCCCCTCCCATTATCTTGCCACTGGCTGCGGAAAATGATGGAAATGCCTGTGGGGCAGACCTTCTCTGAACCCCACATACAGACATAGATCCCCTGATCCGGTTCCCACCATTTGTCCCAGCACACACTTAACCCTCCCTGGGTCCCTGTGATGGTCCTGTGGGTGTTATTCCCTAACCTCTCCCACTCTACCCTGGGGTTCCCCATATCCTTACTTAATTTTCTAAACCACCATCACCTATCCAGGGGAACGTTGCCTTTACATGACAAACATATTCCTTTTCCCACGGTGACGCTAATCCTTGGGGTGACAATTCGTATCCTCAGGCACTGGAGGGAGGTCTTCCCATATGAAAAACCGGTCTGGCTCGAGTACTGGGTCGAATTTGACCCCAGCCATCCGGGCCAGCTCCCCTCGTGAGTGTACAAGGCGATTTCATCTGCCTCGCGTAGGCCACTCCCATCGTGGGCTAGGGGCGCCGTTTTTCCGGAGCATCCGAAGATGTGGTGGTCCTTGGTGTCACCCCTTCTCGCGAGGCTCAGCCCAGACAGGGCGAGCAGGATCACGCCTCCGAACATTCCCTTTTAATTCCCTGTAAAAGATAAAGAACATCTAGCCGGGCTCCCTGTAGGCTTCCTGGCTCGGGTGAAGTGTGAGCGGGTCCCTCGACCTCGGCTCACGTAGACAACACTGGAACGGTTCCATCTTAAAATTACACTACGATTCCACACCTTATAATTAACCTAAACATCCTAACTTAAAACTACAAACTTAACTGCTAAAGTTATATACATCCGCCGCCCATCTCCGAGCGGCCAGCTCAAATTCTGTCAGGGCTGCTGCAGGCTGCTCCCTGCGGCATGGCTGTACTGACCTTTACTTCTGGCCCCTCACAGCCCGCGACTGCTGGCTGAGGACCTTTGTCTTTCGACTTAACTTTAACACGGGAGGTAGCCCCTTTAAACTGGGGAGCCGGCGACCATGTCTTCCTAGGCTGGGGTGTCCGAGGGGACCTCCTAGGAAGTGCTATTGGTGGGGCTACCCTGGTGAGTGGACCCTTGCTGTGGGTCACAGTCCTCGCTGGCTGGGGGCTTTTCCCCTGTGGCTCCTCCCTTCCCAAGTCTGAGCTGGGGACAAGCAACCGCTCGCTGCCTGCTGCCGGTGGCTGGGTGTTTTCCTCTCCAGGTTCAAAACCTGGGTCGGGGGTGGGGCTACCTGCCTCGGGCTCCTCCTCCTCCCCATCTGAGTCCCAGAAGAGAGGGGGAGTGGTTTGGACAGGGGCCTGGGTGACTCCTCCCCTGACACACGCGACTGCGCCTGTATGTGCTGCCTGTGAGCTGGGACCTGCTGGGAGCTGAGGATTTCTAACCTCGGGTTGGATCCCAGCTGCCTGCTTTTTCGCCTCCGGTTTAAACAGCTTACATTGGTTTATATGAAACCATTTCGTCCGCCGGGGCAATTTTACGGCGTAAACCATGGGGCTGGCTTTATCTACTATGCTATAGGGTCCCATGTACAGTGGCTCCAAACTCCCTACTCGGGCGTAGTTCCTCACCATTACCTGGTCCCCTATCTCCCACTGATGACTTTTGTTAGGCTCGAGCAGCAATCGGTTATTCCGATGTTACTTCCCCATACTACCTGCTGCCTGTTCGTAAATCTGCTTCAGGCGCTCGAGAAGTGTTCGGGCGAATTTATCCCGGTTTACCTCCCGAAGCTGCCCTTCAGTAAGAACTGGGGCTAGGACATGGGTGGGGGTTCTCATGACCCTACCGGTCATGAGCTCGTGCGGGGAATACCCCGTACTCTTTGACTGACTGGCCCGGATCCCCATGAGGACTAGAGGCAGGACCTCTGCCCATTTTTGGGGCGAGTCCACTGTCTCCTTCCTCAGCCTTTCTTTGACGGTGCGGTTCATGCGTTCCCCAATCCCTGAGGACTGTGGATTGTGGGCTACGTGCCACTTCCCCTGAATACCGAGCAGCATAAGGGTATTCTGCATGACCCGGCCGGTGAAGTGGCTTCCCTGGTCGGACTCCACAAACTGGGGTAGCCCCCACTGCGAGAACACCTCCCGTACCAAGATCCTTGCAGTCCCTAATGCTGTGGCTTTTCTACAGGGGAAGGCCTCGACCCACTTGGAAAACACGTCCACCAGGACGAGGCAGTATTTGTAGCCTCCCTGGGTGGCGGGCAGGGGCCCGATGTAGTCGATCTGGATCGACTGCCATGGTCCCTCTACCCTCCTAACGTGTCCCATGGGCACCTTCCTTCTGTGGGTGTCGGGGTTATTTGCAGCGCACACAAGACAGCTAGCGCAGAACTCGTGGACATCTTCCTGGAGTCCTGGCCACCATCCCGCCTGTTCCACCCGCTGCCAGGTGGCCTCAGGCCCGGGGTATCCTGCTCCCGGCCCTTCATGGGCCAGTTGAAGGAACTCCCTCCGGTGCTGCTGGGGTACTACCCACTGTCCTTCCTTAAACAGCATGCCTTCTCTTATGGAGAGGGCTGCCACGCCGTAAGGGCCTTCTATCCTCCTACCCTCACTCACTGTGCTAGTGACAGTTTTCAGGACAGGGTCCTGGGCTTGGACCATTTTAAGATCCGGGGCTAATGCTACCCCTAAGTTCCTCTGGGTTCCACCCCTGCCTCTAACTGCCGCCACGGGCCCGGACCAATAGGGGTCCCAGAAAATGCCGGTGTGGGCACCCTCCTTGGCCAGCGTGTCGGCTTGCTGGTTGCCCTGGCTGCGGGGTTCTGTGGAGGAGTGGGCCTTCACTTTGTGGATGAAGACCTCGCCTTCCTCCCCCACGACTGCCAGGATTTTCTCCAGCAGGGGTTTTACTGTTAAGGGCCTCCTGTCGGCGGAGGTATATCCGTGACGGGACCAGATGGCCAGGTATTCCGTGCACGAGTTGCAAGTGAACACACTGTCCGAGCAAATCGTGTATGGGGTGGGAAAGATTTCGGGGTGGGTAACCACGTACACCACCGTGGACAGTTCAGCCTGCTGGGCGCTCATGGTGCTGGGGAGCTCGATCGCCAAGGAAATGTTAGCCGATGGGTCATAGACTCCACATCCTGTGAGACGTTCACCAGCGGATACCATGCTGGAACCGTCTACATAGATCTCACGGCCTGTGGGAGGTATCCCGGCCCGTAGACCAATGTTCACCTCCCATACCCCTTCTATGGAACACTGATGGGCTGTTCCGGGATATACCATGTTAGCCACGAGCTTCGGCTCGCAAAGGCCCCTCACCCTCAGATCCATCTGGGAAAGGAGGAGGGTCCAGCGCGCAATGCGGGCACTGCTGACTGTCCCATCTTTAATCCTCCCGTCCAGAAGCATCTGGGTGGGCGTGTGATGCGTGAGGAGGGTGATAGGAGAGGTGCCTGTGAAGATCAAGGATCTTTTCACGGCCCAATACGTGGCCAAAAGGTGCCGCTCGCAAATTGAGTAGCTCCTTTCCACGTCAGTGAGTGCTCTGGAGGAGTAGACCACGGGTCTTAGCCTGCCGTGCCGCTCCTGGAGCAGCACAGCACTGAGATTATCCCCGCTGGCCGCTACCTCCAGAAAGAACTCTCTCCCTCCATCTATCGCTCCCAGGGCTGGTGCGGTCTGCAGGTCCCTCTTGAGCTGGACAAATGCTGCCTGGCACCCCTCATCCCAAGACCACTCCACTCCCTTGTGTAGGAGTCGGAGCAGAGGGGCTGCCGTGGCTGCATAATCCTCAATAAAATCCCTGCAGTACCCGGTTAGCCCTAAGAACGACCTCACACCCCTCACAGTACTGGGGACTGGTAGCTCTTGGACCGCTTCCCTCCTAGCCCTGTCTATGGCTCGTTCTCCTGCGCGGACGGTCAGGCCCAGGAATTTAACTTCCCGCTGGCCGATCTGCGCCTTCTTTGGGTTGACCTTAAACCCTTTACTCTGGAGCAGCTCCAGCAATTCGGCCAGTAGCGGGCCATGCTCTCCGACTGAGTCGGTAAACAAGAGCAGGTCGTCTACATACTGCACCAATTGGGTGGGCTGGCTAAATTCCTTTAAACTACTCGCCATGCACTGGTGAAAGACGCTGGGGCTGTTACGAAAACCTTGCGGCAAGCAGTTCCAGGTGTACTGTTGCCCTTTAAAAGTAAAGGCGAACTTATACTGGTCTTCCCTCCTTAAGGGGATCGACCAAAACCCATTCGAAATATCCAGCACCGTGAACGTAGTCGCGGATGCTGGAATGCTTCCGATGAGGTCGGCGACTGCTGCCACCGTGGGGGCACACGCGGGGATATTGCTGTTGAGCACCCGATAGTCCACCGTGGCTCTCCATGAATTGTCCGGTTTCTTGACCGGCCAAAGCGGAGAATTAACATGGGTGGCTATGGGCCTCAACACTCCCTGCTGCACCAACGAGGATCTGGCCATCTCCATATCGGGCTCTGCTTCTCTAGGAAAGTTATACTGCTTCTGTGGCCGGGCCATGGGGTCCCCGTCTACCCTGACCTCAAACCCAGTGACCCTCCCGCTGTCGTGTTTGTGTGTGGCGAACGCAGCTAGGTGAGCCTGCACGAATGCTTTAAATTCCTCCGGGACACCCTCCACCATGAGCCCGAGGTCGTAACCTCCTTTCGGCTTCACAATACACAGGGTTCCCTTCCCTTCTTTTCCTGGGATAACTACCACGCCATTCTCCTCACCCGTGTCGGCTCCCCAAAGGCAATGATTTCGGAGATCCACAAGGATCCCGTGGCCCACGATGAAGTCAGCCCCGAGGATCCCCTTTCCTCCCTCCGCTTCCCACCTCGCCAGGACACACGTCCACTTGGTTTGGAGTGGGCCCAGGCGGATTGAGAGCGGCTTGGAGAATGCTCCCGCCTGTTCCTTACCGGTGAACCCCGATAGAACGTATGGAACTTGTGGTAAACCACTGTATTGTATATTGCCACCTCTGGGTGGCGCTGTGTATGGAGGCATGCCTCAGCTGACTCCACCCACCACTGTGTGGGTTTCGTTCAGACTTGTTCAGTCACTCACGAAGAAGCATGGTCTCTTCTTAGCTAATAAAAGCCTTATTCATCTCTTCTTTCGACTCATCATCTCTTCTTCGACTCATCACCTTTTATGAAGTAATTGATAAGCGTATCAATTTTATTAGCTAAAAGTTAAATGGCGACACCTGAGGAGCAACAACAGCAACGGATACAGCAGACATTGCTGAGAGCCCTCAGACCACCACGCCTGGACCTCGACCCTCAAGATGTGGGTGCATCAGCCAAGTTTGAACACTGGCTGAGCTGCTTTGAATCCTTCCTCGCAATCTCACAGGTTACAGAGGAGGATCACAAACTGAAAATTTTGACCGCCCAGGTGAGCCATCAAGTATATATGCTAATCCGGGACTCTAATACGTACGTGGCGGCCCTCGAGCTACTAAAAGGGCAATATACGCGCCCAGTGAACACAATTTACGCCCGACACCTCTTGGGATCCCGCAGGCAGCAACCGGGAGAATCGGTAGGGGCATTTGCACGGGCGCTACTGGCACTCTGCAGAGACTGCGATTGTAAAGCGGTAACGGCTGTGGAGCACGCGCAGGGACTCGCCTGTGATGCCTTCGTCAGGGGCCTCCAGTCAGACCACACCCGGCAGAGACTGCTAGAAAGCAAGGAACCCGACCTGAAGACGGCCATTGCCCTTGCGCTCTCGTTAGAGGAGGCCCACCGAAACCTCGAGGCATACCCCCGTAACGGCGCCGAGACATGGCAATCGAAACCGTGGGACACGGGACCGCCGCCCCCGGCACCAACCGCTGCAGCGACCCAACCGAGACAGTAGCCTCCGGTAAGAACTGCTTCGATGCCCAGTAACCAGGCCCAAAAATGCTATTTCTGTGGCCAGTTAAAACATCCCAGAGCGCACTGCCCAGCTAAGACAGCTACCTGCTCGGGCTGCGGGAAGAAAGGCCATTACGCTAACGCCTGCAAGGGGAAGCCAGCCAGCAGCGCAGCGTGCGGGCCGTGGGAGCAGCCATCTTATCCGCCATTTTGTGTACCCCCGGCCGCATGGCATCCGCCGCCATCGTATCCAACGCACTCAACCGCCATTTCGTCACCGGAACCGACCACCGTCTCGGCGGATGACTATAGTGACTCACTAAGCCACATACTGGCCTCCGTGATGCTGGATCAAGGCCACCCTCACCATCTATCCAGCTCCATGATGGATATCGCGGTAAACGGCCGCGCCACCAGTTGCCTGATCGACAGCGGGAGCACAGAGAGTTTCGTCCACCCCGACACGGTACGTAGCCACTCCCTCACGATTCTGCCAACGCACCATCGCATTTCTATGGCGTCCAAGTCCCAGTCAATGGACATCAGCGGCTACTGTGTGGTGACCCTGTCAGTAGGGGGCACTGAATATAAAAAATTTAAACTGCTAGTCCTGCCCCGTCTTTGCGCTGCCGTCCTGCTAGGGTTGGATTTTCAGTGCCACCTTAAGAGTGTCACACTAGCATACGGTGGACCCCTCCCCCCACTCACAGTCTGCAACCAACAACTTTTAAATCGCCCGCTGCAAACCACCTGCAGCCTTTCCACATTAAAAGTCCCCCCCCTCCCCTGTTCGCTAACCTCACCCGCGACTGTAAACCCATCGCTACCAAAAGCAGGCGGTACAGTGCCGGGGACAGAGCTTTTATCAGCTCTGAGGTGGAGCGGCTCTTGAAGGAGGGCATTATCGAAGGTAGCACTAGCCCCTGGCGAGCCCAGGTTGTAGTCGTTAAAACCACTGCAAAACGCCGCATGGTAATCGACTACAGCCAAACCATAAACCGGTACACCCAGCTGGACGCGTACCCCCTCCCTCGCATATCTGATATGGTCAATCAGATTGCGCAGTACAAAGTATTCTCCACCATCGACCTTAAGTCAGCGTACCACCAGCTGCCCATCCGCCATGAGGACCGCCAGTATACTGCCTTCGAGGCAAACGGCCGCCTCTACCACTTCCTTAGGGTCCCCTTCGGCGTCACCAACGGGGTTTCGGTCTTCCAAAGGGAGATGGACCGAATGGTTGACCAGAACGCGCTGCGGGCAACCTTCCCCTATTTGGATAACGTCACCATCTGCGGCCACGACCAGCAGGACCACGACGTTAATCTAGCAAATTTCCTCCGTACGGCCCAACGGCTGAACCTAACGTACAATAAGGAAAAATGTATGTTTCACACCAAGCGCCTGGCCATCCTCAGCTGCGTGGAGGAGAACGGAGTCATCGGGCCCGACCCCGACAGAATGCGCCCCCTAATGGAGCTACCCCTTCCCCACTGCCAAAAAGCACTGAAGAGATGTCTGGGGTTTTTCTCCTACTACGCCCAGTGGGTGCCCCTCTATGCAGACAAAGCCAGGCCCCTCATCAAAGCCACCTCCTTCCCCCTGACACCAGAGGCGTGTGCAGCCTTCACTCTTATCAAGAACGATATCGCGAAGGCCGCAATGCACGCGGTGGATGAGTCCATCCCCTTCCAAGTGGAGAGCGATGCCTCCGACTTCGCCCTAGCCGCGACCCTTAACCAGGCGGGCAGACCCGTGGCCTTTTTCTCAAGGACCCTCCAGGGCCCCGAGACGAGACACTCCTCCGTCGAAAAGGAGGCCCAGGCTATTGTAGAAGCGGTGCGTCACTGGAGGCATTACCTGGCCGGGAAACGATTTACCCTGCTCACTGACCAGCGTTCAGTAGCTTTTATGTTTAATAATAAGCAGAGGGGTAAAATCAAGAACGACAAGATCTTGAGGTGGAGAATCGAACTCTCCACCTACAATTATGATATCTTGTATCGGCCAGGGAAACTCAATGAGCCCCCAGATGCCCTATCACGTGGTACATGCGCCAACGCGCAGAGTGATAGGCTGCAGTCCCTCCACAATGACCTCTGCCACCCGGGGGTCACCAGGTTTTTCCATTTTATCAAATCCCGTAACCTGCCCTACTCCATCGAGGAGGTCAGGACCATGACCAAGAGCTGCCAAATCTGCGCCGAGTGCAAACCGCACTTCTATAGGCCGGACAGAGCAAGCCTGATCAAGGCCACCCGCCCCTTCGAACGCCTGAGCGTCGATTTTAAAGGGCCCCTCCCCTCCGCTGACCGCAATGTGTACTTCCTCAACATAGTTGATGAGTACTCCCGTTTCCCCTTTGCCATCCCTTGCCCAGACATGACCAGTACCACGGTCATCAAGTGTCTGAATGACATCTTCGCTCTGTTCGGGTTCCCCAGCTATATACATAGCGACAGGGGCTCATCGTTCATGAGCGACGAACTTCGGCAGTACCTGCTAACAAGAGGTATCGCCACGAGCAGGACCACCAGTTACAACCCCCGGGGGAACGGCCAGGTGGAAAGGGAGAACGCGACGGTTTGGAAGGCAGTCCTCTTAGCACTAAAATCTAAGGGCCTTCCGACCTCCCGCTGGCAGGAGGTCCTCCCTGCAGCGCTCCACTCCATTCGGTCACTGCTTTGTACTGCCACTAATGCGACCCCTCATGAGAAAATGTTCGTTTTCCCCCGGAAGTCTACATCGGGAACCTCGCTACCGGCATGGTTGACTTCTCCTGGGCCCGTCCTACTGCGGAGGCACGTGAGGACGCATAAAACGGACCCCCTGGTCGAGCGGGTGCACCTCCTACACGCCAACCCCCAGTATGCCTGGGTGACATACCCAGACGGGCGGGAGGACACGGTCTCCATACGAGATCTCGCACCCTCGGGTACCCCTGAATTACCACCGTTATCCCCCTTACCACCGTTATCCCCCTTACCACTGTTATCCCCCACCACCCCTCCCAACCCAACCCTTGCAGACGGCATGCCAAAGCCCCAGGAATCTTCGCCAACCACCCAGACACCAGACCCGACGTCGGATGCTGTAACACCACCGCCGCCACCACGACGATCAGGACGTCAGACAAGGCCTCCTGATAGACTTAACTTGTAGTACCCTTCACCCCGCCGGACTTCACATTAAACAAGGGGTGAATGTGGTAAACCACTGTATTGTATATTGCCACCTCTGGGTGGCGCTGTGTATGGAGGCATGCCTCAGCTGACTCCACCCACCACTGTGTGGGTTTCGTTCAGACTTGTTCAGTCACTCACGAAGAAGCATGGTCTCTTCTTAGCTAATAAAAGCCTTATTCATCTCTTCTTTCGACTCATCATCTCTTCTTCGACTCATCACCTTTTATGAAGTAATTGATAAGCGTATCAGAACTCCGCTAGACAGAGGTGAGGTGGTGGGATTAGCTGCATGGATCATGGTGCATGATGCCCCCGTATTCAGCAAATAAGTCCCTTTAACCTTCTCTACCTCCATCTGCACGAGTGGTCTCTTCCATCCATCATACCGGAGAGCACACAGGTAGACAGGCTGTGCGGGCTCTAGTCATTGCGGGGCTTCGTCAGAGGGGGTTGAGGGAGCTACCACACCGGTAGTGGCTGCTATTTTTCCCTGGCTGGCCATAAAAGATCGCATGGCCTCAAAAAATGACTCCATGGCAGCGGGGGTAATTCCTGTCTCTGCCTCCCCCGTCGCTGCCTTTTGGGCTGGGGCGGGGGGATTCTTTCCCTTGGTGTCCTTCCAGGGGTTTTTACAATCTTTGCGCCAGTGGCCGTCCTTCCCGCACCCATAGCAGTTTAACTTAGCCTGGGCGGGACGATTCCCTTCCTGGTGCCATTCCCTTTTATGCTGGGCCCCTGGTTTAACCTCGTGGACTTTCCCCTTGGGTTGGGGCGTCTCGATACCCCTGATATTTCTAAACGCTACTGTGAGCTGGCGGATCACCGTTTCTTCGGTGGTCTGGGGGCTTCGGGGGTCAAACCAGGCCGCAGCTTGAGTTCGAATTTGGGGCAGGCAGTTTGTCGTGAGACAGCGGAGCCAATGGGCCAATTGATCTCTGTTCAGGAATGCCCGCATTGGCATTCCCGGGCATGCGCTCCGGTAGACTGGCCGCAGCCTGTCTGCAAACGCCTGTGGGGATTCCCCGGGGAGCTGTACCGTTTTTTCCACCCGGGCGAACAGACTCCCGTCATTTAGTCCCATGGCCTCCAATATCTCATCCCTTAACTCCTCGTAATCCTTCTGCTCCCTTTTTGCACTCATCTGATAAGGTTTGGAGGAGGTCACTACCCAGAGAAAACAGCAGCATTTTTGTTTGTTCTGCTTCATCGCAGTCATTAACGCACGCTGCCTGCTGTATCTCACGGAAGTGTAGAGAGGGGTCTCCCTTCACTGTAAGCTTAGGGATATGGCTAACCATGGCCCTGAGCTGTTGGGTGCCATGCGGCACTACAAACTGGTTCTGCATGGCCCCTAGGTCCTCGCCATCGGCGGGCGGGCCATACCTCCGTTGTCGGAGGGGGTACACTGGTCCCGGTCTCTCTACCAGGGCTTGCTGGGTCTCCCCTAATGCTTCATCCTCCAACCCCCCTTGCTGCCAGACCTCCTGAAAACTCAGGGCTATGGGTGGTGGCCGTGAAACCTCTGGTTCCCTAACCAGTGTCGTTCTGGGAGCTGCCTGTGGGACTTCCCTGCTTGGGTTGCCAGTAAAATCCGACTGGCCTGCCTTCGGGCTAATGAGGCATACCATGCCCTTCGCCCTCGCTAAAGCCATGCTCAAGCTTTCTATTTCTTGCCTGCAGGGGCCATGATCTGCCTCCTCAAACCCCCGAGCGCAGGCCAGCTTATAGGTTGCTTTTACTTCGCCTACCTTTTCCTCCTGTGCCTTCAGTTCCCCCGTGAGGCGGCCAATCTCCATCTTTAATCTCCTCTCTTTCTCCCTGGATTCTCTTGCCTGATATTCTACGTGTTCTGCCCTGAACTTAGCGCTCCCCTCCAGCTCAGCTATCTTGCCTTCCAGCCTTTCTACCCTGGCCTGGTGCTCACGCTGCACTTCAGCGGCCTGGCTTTCCATGTGCTCTACCTTCCCCCGATGGTCCCGGACCATCGCTGCCCTCTCCTGGCTTACAGCCTCCAGGGCCACTAGCACCTTCCCTTCCGCTGCAACCTTTTCCTGCAGCTCCTGGGACAAATGCCTTATTTTAGTTTCCTTACTGGCCACTGCTTGGTCCAGTATCAGAACCTGCTTTTTATAACACATAAGCCATACCGCTTTATCAATGCCCTTGCGGCGCTCTTTACTAGCCGTCCACTGGGCGGCTGCCTCTAGGGGACGCTCGGCTTTTAACATATCGCTCACCCACTTTTTCGCAATATTTACCTTGCTGCACACATAGGTAGACAACCTTTCCTCCATTGCGGATTCCTCCTCCGCACCACTGTCTGCCTTGTTACACACTTTCGCCTGACCTCCTACCTGGCTCGCCATTTCCGTAGGGGGTTTTGTTCCAGGGGCTTATTGTAGGTCAGCCAGTTATGTTTTCCTGAGCTGCCCTGCCCGCTGTGTGGTTGCGAATCGCTTTCCCCTTCCTGATTCTGAGCTCAGGACTTATCGAGTGGTAACAAGGACAAATGAACAGACCAGTGGATTGGTGCAAGGAAAACCAATGTTTATTAATTAGAAAAGCTAACACTACAAGAAAAACAGTATTATACAGAAGATAAAAGAAATCGCTATGGATGCAATACAGTTTTACACTTAACAGGAGAAGAAACGGACACAACGAGGGAAAAATTCTAAAATCACAATTTTGTAATACCCCTTTAACTCCCACCCTTACACCTAGCTAGGTTGTCTTGTGACGGCCAGAAAGATAATGCTCACCGGTGAAACAGATGAAAAGGCCTGGCCCTTGTGCCCCGCTGCTGCCGTCGAAATGTGCTTGCGATGCTTTCTAGATGGTTTTCCTTCTTGGTTGCTAGCAGACAAACAGGACACTGGGCCGAGGCGAAGAGAGAGAGAGGTGCTGGGCCGCCCCAGTTATATCCTCTCGGCAATGGGTCATTATCGTGCCTCATCAGTCCGTTCCATTGTCCGATTTGGGCTCGAAAACGTAAGACAAGAGGACCTTGATTTTGGCCCATTTACGTTGATGGCACCGATCAGTACCACAACTGCCTTTCCATTGTTTTCTGAATGTCCTTAATTATTCTGAATGTTCCTCAATTGTTCTGAATGTTCCTCAAGCAACTGGGACTATCTCCGCCCGAACTTAGATTGTGTAGGCAAACAATTGATGACCTGCCTCAGGACGTGAATACAACTGAGCTTGCCTCACTGCATTGTTCAAATTAAACATGCAGTCTGTGAAGCTATCAGAAAATCCATATGGATGCCGCAGGCCCTTTGGCCATGGGCGGGTGACTATCTGTGTGGAGTTTGCACATTCTCCCCGTGTTTGCGTGGGTTTCCTCTGGGTGCTCCGGTTTCCTCCCACAGTCCAAAGATGTGCGGGTTAGGTTGATTGGCTATGATAAATTGACCCTTAGTGTTAGGGGGATTAAATACGTGGGGTTACGGGGATAGGGTGGGATATGTGTTGGTGTAGGGGTTACGGGGATCAGGTGGGATATGTGTCGGTGCAGGCTCGATGGGCCGAAATGGCCTCTATCTGCACTGTGGGGTTTCTGTGATCTGTGATGTGATCTGTGTCTGACCGCAGCCATTTTGAGAGGCCCTGGATTTTTAAAACACAGTCACTCCAAGGTTTCTTTAATAACTCCAATTAATCTTCGGGGGGGGGGGGAACATATGAAATTTTGCGAATCCCTTCATAGCGAACTCCTCTTTCGCGACCGCCAGCTTACCGAGTTCGACGCGCCGGGCCCGCGTGTGGACCGGGGGGCCGGTGGTAGTGATGTGGTGTTCCACACCATGCTTCGTGGCCATAGAGGAGAACGTAGGTCTGGTTAGGTCCGGAAATTCACCGAGCAGGTGAGTGAACTCGTCCGGAGTTGGGAAAGCGCAGGAGATGGTGCACGACATGGTGGTACCCCGGTGGCAAGGAATGGAGTGAAACATGGCTGCGTTGATCAGCCGCCGGTTCCTCACATCGACCAGGAGGCCGTTGGCGCACAGGAAATCCACGCCGAGGATGGCTTGTGAAACCCTGGCCGTAAAAAATTCCCAATCAAATCACTGGCCACCGAAGCACACCTGGACCCGCCGTTTGCCGAAGGTCCGGATAGCTCCGCCATTAGCTGCTTCGAGTGAGAGGCCGTGCCTCCCAGCGTGAACATCAATAGCGGACGCGGGTATAATGCTGCACTGTGCGCCAATGTCGCATAGGAATTGCCGACCCGAGATGGAATCGATGATGAACAACAGCTTGCCAGAATTTCCGATTGCCATCGCAGCCACGGGGCACCTGTCAGACCCGTTCTTCTTTTGCCGGGGTTGCAGTTGTTTTTTATTTTTGGGAGAGAAGCTGCAGGGAGGGCGGCAACATCTGGCTTTTGCGCCAAACCGTGTGTGGTAGGAGCACAGCCCCGAAGGTTGAGGAGCTGGGGTGGCGTCTGTGGGGGATGGGCGCCTCGTGGCAGCGCAGTACTGCTGCATCACCACGAAAATCTTGTCTGCTTCGGCAGCAAGCGCTGCGCAGTCTGAGACTTCGGACCTGGCCAGGGCAGCTTGTACTTGCTCCAGTAACTGACTGAGGAAGAGCTCCCTAAAGAGGAAGCATTCCGGTTCGGAGCCAAGGAGCGTGAGCATTTGGCTCATGAGCTCAGACGGCTTGGAGTCCCCGAGGCCGGGCATAGCGAGCAGTCGGCGGGCGCGCTCCGACTTCGTGAGCCCAAAGACCTGTAACAACCGCGCCTTGATTGTTTCATACTTGCGGTCATCCGGGGGGTTCTCAAGCAGGCTGATGATCCACGACGCGCTGGAGCTGTCGAGTGCGGAGACCACATAAAAATATCGGGTCTGATCCGCAACGATGTTCCGTAATGCAAACTGGGCTTCGACCTGGATGAACCAGAATTGCGGTAGCTTCAATGCAACGGCGTTCCTTTCCATGCTTCGTTCCTTCTGCGAAAACCGTTCGCAAAAGTCGGGGTCACCAATGTAGGAATGTCTAGTTCCTATCAAGAGACTGAGGTCGACTCAGGCGATCAAACGATGTTTAATGTGAAACTAATTGAGTTTAACAAACCGATGCAAGAAAACTACGAATACAGGTCCAGTCAGTTCAGAAGCTCCACGAAGACTGCTTGGACCATCCCGTGGCTGGCGTCATGACGTCATCACGCTTTTCCCGCCGATGGGGGATCATGTGATGAACGGCGTGACGTCATCGCGTTTGCCCGCGCTCTTAAAGGGACCGCGCTCTGTACATGCAAACAGTATATACAAAGATACAGACTCAGGCTGAAGTTAACATACATTTGATCAGAGTCCCTTAGTGGCTCCGCCACAGGCTAGTTTCATTTCTCCTGAACTTTATTGATCACTGTTTTAAATATTTCTCACTGCTGTTCTATCTCTTTGTCTCAACATTTTTTTCTAGTTTAGCTTCCCTAGTTCCACTCTCATCCTCTCAATTAGCTTTCTGTCAATCTATTACTTTGGTCTTTTCGAATATTAACAAGCTGCTCAGTTTGAATTCACCTGGTTATGTTGGCATGTCAATCTTCCATTTGAATCCAGGCCATGTCATTGGTTTCAAACACTGTATTGCCAGTTAAAACTTTCAATCGCGAACTGGCATCAATTTGAAAAAAAAATTGGTTGTGCGATTGAAAAAACAACCTCTGGCCTCTCGATGAAGAGGCTGCAAACATTCACTGTCTTGGGCAGAAACCAAAGAACAGCTGGTGCCTGTGAAAGTCAACCACAGCAGGAGACAACACTTGCAGGAGAACAGGGGAGGAAGTTGGGTAGAAATTAATTAAACACAAAGGGGTAGATCTAGACTTTGTGCAATAAAGCGATTTGAATTGAATTGAATTGAATAGTGGGGAGCGAAGGAGGGGGGAGTTAGTGAGAGGGAGGGGGGAGTTAGTGGGAGGGAGAGGGGAGTGAGTGGGAGGGAGGGGGAGAGAGAGGGAGGGAAGGGGAGTGGGCGGCAGGGGGGAGAGAGCGAGGGAGGGGAGAGAAGGGAGGGTGGGGAGAGAAGGGAGTGGGGAGAGTGGGAGGGAGGGGTAGAGAGAGAGAGGGAATTGGGAGAGAGAGGGAGGGAGGGGGAGAGAGAAAGTGAGGGAGCGAGACAGGGAGCAAGGGGAGGGGGCAGAGGGAGGGAGGGAAGGATGAGAGAGAACGAGGGAGGGGGAGAAAGAGGAAGGGAAGTGAGAAACCTTGACAATGTACAGACTTAGTGAACATAGCCTGGCGATCGAAAAAGGTAGACACAGGCAGACCCGGCTACCAAGAGAGGACAGGATATGCTCTCACTGCAGTCAGGGAGTGGTGGAGACAGAGATGCACTTCCTCACAGCTTGTAGAAAATATCAGGGCATAAGGGAGAATTTCTACCCAAAATTCACAAAAATCTGCCCGGAATTCAGAAATTTGAATGACGACCAAAAACTCCCATACCTAGTAGGGGAAGAGAGAAATTGTGTAACCTTAGTGGCACACTATGTTACAGCTTGCCATAAACAGAGGGACAACCACTAAATATAAGAAAAGAGTATATACAAATTATATGAAAGTATATTTATACACTCAGGGATATATCTGTTTATACACTGTATGGATAGATCTGTATTTTTGTGTTCAACCATGAATGTTTTTCGATGCTTTGGCAACATAAGATGTACCTTGTCATGCCAATAAAGCGATTTTGAATTGAATTGAATAGTGAAATCGGGTGATAACGAGTCGGCAGCTCATTTTACATCACTCTTGACTTTTATTTACATTGACTTCAATGGTAATAATGGGGTGGGGGGGGATTTTAACACATGGGTTAAGAAATTGTGTAACCTTAGCGGCACACTACGTTACAGCTTGCCATAAACAGAGGGACAACCACTAAATATAAGAAAAGAGTATATACAAATTATATGAATGTATATTTATACACTCAGGGATATATCTGTTTGTACACTGTATGGATAGATCTGTATTTTTGTGTACAACCATGAATGTTTTTCGATGCTTTGGCAACATAAGATGTACCTTGTCATGCCAATAAAGCGATTTGAATTGAATTGAAGAGCTTGGGGGTAGTTACAGTTTAAAAATCTAAATCCCGATCCCAACCCGCCTCCAATCCGCCCACTTTCAACTTTTACTCAAGCAGGATGGGGCGGGTTGGCATTTTGAATATGCTAATGAGGCCCTGACGGTTCTGCTTTAATCTGCTGTGCAGGTTTTACTGCGGCCCGCCGGGAATCTCGTGCCTCGGGAATCCCAGCTGCAGTGAGGCAAGCACAGCCTTGGGGAGCAATCCTTGTGGGCTGGGAGGAGCATGAATGCTTCCTCCCAATTTCACCGACCAGCAGCCTGCCTCTTCCAGGGGTCGGGGATTGGACCCCCCTCCCCCCACCAGATGGAACTCACCACCACCCCCCACCCCACCACCAGATGGACCTCACCACCCCCCCCCCACCAGATGGAACTCACCCCCCCCCACCACCAGATGGACCCCGCCCTTCACCCCCCCCAACCAGATGGAACACACCCCCCCCACCAGATGGAACTCACCCCCCCCACCAGATGGAACTGACCCACCCCCCCAGACGGAACTTACCCACCCCCCCAGATGGAACTCCCCCTCCCCCCCACCACCAGATGGAACTCAACCCCCACACCAGATGGAACTCACCCACCCCCCCCACCAGATGGAACTCACCCTCCCCACCCCCACCAGATGGAACTCACCCCCCCCACCAGATGGAACCCCCCCCCCGATGGAACTCTCTTCCTCCCCCGCCCCGATGGAACTCTTCCCCCCCCCCCCCGCGATGGAACTCTTTCCCCCCCCGATGGAACTCTCCCCCCCCCGATGGAACTCTTTCTCCCCCCCCCGATGGAACTCTTTCCCCCCCCCGACGGAACTCTCCACTCTCCCCCCCGCTCCCCCCATGGAACTCTCCTCCCCCCCCCCAAGGTGGAACTCCTTCCCCCCCCCATGGAACTCTTCCCTCCCCCCCCCCGATGGAACTCTTCCCTCCCCCCACCGATGGAACTCTTCCCCCCCCCGATGGAACTCTCCCCCCCGCCCCCCCCCGATGGAACTCTTTCCCCCCCCGATGGAACTCTCCCCCCCCCGATGGAACTCTTTCCCCCCCCCCGATGGAACTCTTTCCCCCCCCCGACGGAACTCTCCACTCTCCCCCCCGCTCCCCCCATGGAACTCTCCTCCCCCCCCCCAAGGTGGAACTCCTTCCCCCCCCCCATGGAACTCTTCCCTCCCCCCCCCATGGAACTCTTCCCTCCCCCCACCGATGGAACTCTTCCCCCCCCCCCGATGGAACTCTCCTCCCCCCCCAGATGGAACTCTTTCCCCCCCCCAGATGGAACTCCTTCCCCCCCCAGATGGAACTCTCCCCCCCCTGATGGAACTCTCCTCCACCCCCCAGATGGAACTCTTTCCCCCCCCCAGATGGAACTCCTTCGCCCCCCCAGATGGAACTCCTCTCCCCCCCCCCACCAGATGGAACTCCTCTCCCCCCCCCCGATGGAACTCTTTTCCCCCCCCCCGATGGAACTCTTTCCCCCCCCCCCCCGACGGAACTCTCCACCCACCCCCCCGCCCCCGATGGAACTCTCTTCCCCCCCCCCCTCCCCGATGGAACTCTCCCCCCCGCTCCCCCCATGGAACTCTCCTCCCCCCCCCCCAAGGTGGAACTCCTTCCCCCCCCCATGGAACTCTTCCCTCCCCCCCCCCCGATGGAACTCTTCCCTCCCCCCACCGATGGAACTCTTCCCCCCCCCGATGGAACTCTCCTCCACCCCCCAGATGGAACTCTTTCCCCCCCCCAGATGGAACTCCTTCCCCCCCCTCAGATGGAACTCTCCCCCCCCGATGGAACTCTCCTCCACCCCCCAGATGGAACTCTTTACCCCCCCAGATGGAACTCCTTCCCCCCCCCCAGATGGAACTCCTCTCCCCCCCCCCCACCAGATGGAACCCCTCTCCCCCCCCCACCAGATGGAACTCCTCTCCCCCCCCCCCGATGGAACTCCTCCCCCCCCAGATGGAACTCCTCTCCCCCCCCCCAGATGGAACTCCTCTCCCCCCCCCCCAGATGGAACTCCTCTCCCCCCCCCCCCCAGATGGAACTCCTCTCCACCCCCCCCCCCCCCGATGGAACTCTCCCCCTTTGGACCCAGCACCTATCTCTTGCTGTGGCATCCTATCCAGCCTTCCGGGTTTCCCCATGGTCTACCGCCCGCCCCGCTCCGGTCAGAAACGAAAAAATCCAGCCAATAATCGGGCGAGATGTAAAACGGGCTTCCGACTACTTATCGCACAAAGTCAAGATCTATACTAAAGGATATTAGTGAATTACCAAGGAAGATTTTTCACGCAGATGGTTTAAAAAAGGTCCAAGAGGCAATTAGATAAGTTTCTGAAGAGAGAAGGGACTGAGAGATATGGATAGGCTGTTTAAAGATTTATCAAAAAAATAGATAGGCTTGTTCAGTTAGTGGGCTATTCCTGTTGTTAAAAATTCTTATAGTCTTGCATATTTTAGCACCATTCCCAGGCTTCAGCTAGAAATTAATGTGTATCAGTAAGTTCTTGTACGCCTTTCTTTTGACAGAACAATAACCTCATCATTTCCAACTTACTTACAGCTACTTTGTAATGCTATTCCATTGGCCTCATATCATATTCCATTTGAAGGAATGCATGTTGCTGACTCGTATTCAATAGGAATTGGATTTACACAATACTACTCCGACTGATTTAACTGAGGAAATGCGATGACTGTCAGAGAGAGAAATTATTATTGCTCCTGTTCTTGTCTGAACTGGAATTAACCTTAGATAGTGGTAATTCTGCAAATATGACCATTTTTATTATACATATGTATGAAGAAACTCTTTTGCTTGCTAATTGCAAATAATATCCATCAGGACAATAGAACTATAAAAAAGTGGTTATCATGGTAACTGAGATTCCATTCCTCTTGAAAAAGGTATATTCAGTGTATATAGCGACTATAAAGAGTCACTGATTGAATTGCCACAATTTCAGTTTGACATTTTACTCATGATTTTGAATGCTATTGTGTGGCTATTTGACTTGCACAGAATTGCAGGACAAAGGTTTAAAGTGAACAAGCCTTAAGTAGGTCTAGGGATAAGATTTTTTTCCTGTTAAAGAGTAACAGATAAATTAAACAAATTCCTTCAAAAAGAAGCTTTGATTGTTATACAGCGACTATAAAGAGTCACTGATTGAATCTGTTTGGGAGTGGGATTAAAAGTCATGCAGATAGTTATAGACTGAGGCTCCTTGAAATACGATGATGGAGAGTCGGGATTTATTGTTTTCTATGCAAGGTTGAGTAATCAAGGTGTAGGGATTGATGAATATTATGCAGTTTTGCTCAATTACCTTTGGTTGGTTATAAAGGAGTATTTATGCAGTAATTTTCCTCATGAGTTAAAATAGGTGGAGTAGGGTTCATCATAGCATAGGATGTACATGGGGAAGATTTTCTGATATAGGTGCAGTTTATACCACAATGGTTAGAAACTGATTTTGCACTGACACAAATTTGAGGTCAATTTATTATTGAAATTGTGCATAGCTCTAAGTGCAGAATTGGATATGTGCTAGGAACACATTAATATTGGGAGGGGCGAATTTTGCGTAAGTGAATTTTAAAGGAACCTAGAAACATAGGAAAATAGGAACAGGAGTAGGCCATTCAGCCCCTCGAGCCTGTTCCACCATTCAATGAGATCATGGCTGATCTGTGATCTAACTCCATATACCCGTCTTTGGCACATAGCTTTTTGTTAACCAAAGGTATCAAGAGATATCAATCTCCGATTTAAAATTAACAATTGATCTAGCATAAATTGCCATTTGCGGAAGAGAGTTCCAAACTTCTACCACACTTTGTGTAGAAGTGTTTCCTAATTTCACTCCTGAAAGGTCTGGCTCTAATTTTTAGACTATGCTCCCTCGTCCTAGAATCCCCAATCAGCAGAAATAGTTTCTCTCTATCTACCCTATCTGTTCCCCTTACTATCTTGAAAACTTCGATCAGATCACCCCATAACCTTCTAAATTCTAGTGAATACAACCCTAATTTGTGTAATCTCTCCTCGTAACTTAACCCTTGAAGTCCGGGTATCATTCTGGTAAACCTACACTGCACTCCCTCCAAGGCCAATATATCTTCCTACGGTGTGGTGCCCAGAACTGCTCACAGTACTCCAGGTGTGGTCTAACCAGGTTCTGTACAGCTGCAGCATAACTTCTACCCCTTTGTATTTTAGTCCTCTAGATATAAAGGCCAGCATTCCATTAGCCTTTTTGATTATTTTCTGTACCTGTTCATGACATTTTAATGATCTATGTACCTGAATCTCTTTGGACATCCACTGTTTTTAGCTTTTCACCATTTAGAAAGTGCTCTGTTCTATCCTTTTTAGGTCTAAAGTGGATGACCTCACATTTGCTTACATTGAAACCCATTTGCCACAATTTTGCCCATTCACTTAATCTATCAATATCCCTTTGTAATTTTATGCTTTCATCTACACTTCCTACAATGCCGCCTATCTTTGTGTCATCAGCAAATTTGGATATATGTCTTTCTATGCCATCATCTAAGTTGTTAATAAATACTGTGAATAGTTGAGGCCCCAACACAGATCCCTGCGGGACACTACTAGTCACATCCTGCCAATTTGAGTACTTACCCATTATCCCTACTCTCTGTCTCCTGCCGCTCAGCCAATTTCCTAACCAGGTCAATAACTTGCCCTCAATTCCGTGGGCTTCTACCTTAGATAACAGTCTCTTATGTTGGACTTTATCAAATGCCTTCTGGAAGTCCATATAAATAACATCTATGGGCATTCCCCTGTCCACTACTTTAGTCACCTCTTCAAAAAATTCAATCAGGTTTGTCAGGTATGACCTACCTTTCACAAATCTATGCTGGCTCTCTCTGATCAACAGAAAATTTTTGAGGTGTTCAGTCACCCTATCCTTAATTATAGACTCTAGCAATTTCCTGACAACAGATGTTCGACTAACTGGTCTATAATTCCTTGGTTTCCCTCTCTCGCCATTCATAAATAGCGGAGTGACATGCACAATTTTCCAATCTAAAGGGACAGTTCCTGAATCTAGAGAACTTTGGAAGATTATAGTTAGGGCATCTGCAATGTGCTCACCTACTCCCTTTAAAACCCTGGGATGGAAACCAACTGGCCCTGCGGATTTGTCACTCTTTAGTGCCATTATTTTCTTCATTACTGTTACTTTCCTTACGTTAATTTTATTGAGTCCCTGTCCCTGATTCAATATTAGTTTCCTTGGGATTTCCAGCATGCTACTGTAAATACTGACGCAAAGTAATTATTCAACATGTCATTATTTTGTCTTTTTTTAAAATAAGTTATTTTATACGTATCATTGCGCAGATGTAAATAACATTATATTTAACAATATTGTTTAAAATATGTATAAAGAAAATTATTTAGTTATTTGAAAGGGAGAAATGCAAAACAGCTACTAAGATTCTAGATTTAAGTAAGGCCGACTTCAATGGGATGAGGCAGAGACTGTCCACAGTAAACTGGACAAACCTGCAAATCTCCATTGTCATTGATAATATCACCACTTTCAGCTTTTAAAAGGCCAATATTGCTCCTGATCACCCTCTTTTTCCTAATGTAACTGTAAAAATTCTTTGTGTGGATTTTGATGTCCCTTGCAAGTTTCTTTTCATACTCCCTTTTTGTAGCTCTTACTATCTGCTTTGTGACCCTTTGCTGTTTTTTGTATCTTTTGCATTCGCCATGATCTGTGCTATTTTTTGCATTTTTATATGCCCTTTCCTTTAGTTTTATGCTGTCCCTTACCTCTTTAGTTGTCCATGGCTTTTTTGTTGGCAAGTAGAGCTCTTGCCCCTCAGGGGTATAAACTGGTTCTGTATCACATTACAGGAAACTTTCTAGTATCCGGCACGGGACCGACGTGGTGCCGGTTCATCAACAATTCCGGATAACCGAACGCTATAGTAAAAGATATGGAGCTCAGAGCGCCATATAAAGCAACAAACCCTGTTGCTTAGCAACAGCTTCAAAACAATCGGCACAAGTTGCAAGCGTCTCTGTAGCTTAGCAACAGCTTCAGCTACACCTTTGCACAGCAACAAATGGAGTAAAAAAAAAAGTAATAAAAGTTATCTGAACCGACTCCTGAATTTTGCCGGTGGATAGAGCGTTCCGGTTATTTAGGGGCTGGTTAATCGAAAGTTTCCTGTAAATTCTTCTTTAAACATCTCCCACTGATCTTCTGTCATTTTACCCATTAACAGATTTGCCCAGTTTATTGTGGACAGTCTCTGCCTCATCTAGAATCTAGAATCTTAGTAGCTGTTTCGCGTTTCTCCCTTTCAAATGCTACGTTGAACTCGATCATGTTATGATCGCTATTAGATAAATGCTCACTCACAGTTAGGCTGTTAACTAAATCTGGTCATTACTCATTACTAAATGTAATATGGCTTGCCCCCTTGTTGCCTCTAGGACATATTGTTGTAGAAAATTATCCCGGACACTTAAGAAATTCACTACCTTTCTGACAGGTGCTACTCTGCTTTTCCCAATCTATGAAAGTTAAAATTCCCCATTAAAACCACACTGCCTTTACTACATGCTTGTCTAATCTCTACATTTATACAATCTAGCACTTCACAGCTGCTACCAGGAGGGCCTATACACAACTCCCAATACTGTCTTAGATCCTTTCCTATTTCTTAATTCGACTTCCTATTTCTTAATTCAACAAGGTGACAATTAAAGGAATGTGTCAAAATAGGGTGTCAAAAATTGTGAAGACCTTTGGAAAGGCTCAAAACACTTCTCAAATCATTAGTAGTCTTTGTCAAGGTTGCAGGGGGGAGGGAATAAATATTGGCAATCGAAAATGAAGGGAATACAGTGACAGGATCGGACAAAGTCAACATGGATTTACAAAAGGTAAATCATGCTTGACTAATCTACTGGAATTTTTTGAGGATGTAACTGGTAGAATAGATAAGGGAGAACCAGTGGATGTGGTGTATTTGGACTTTCAGAAGGCTTTCGATAAGGTCCCGCATAAGAGATTAGCGT
The DNA here is from genome assembly GCF_052327205.1 of Somniosus microcephalus. Classification (NCBI taxonomy): domain Eukaryota; kingdom Metazoa; phylum Chordata; class Chondrichthyes; order Squaliformes; family Somniosidae; genus Somniosus; species Somniosus microcephalus. Next base: position 298,475,500 of record NC_140989.1, on the reverse strand, counting down.
GTAAAGTTAAGGCACATGGGATTGGGGGCAAGGTATTGACTTGGATAGAGAACTGGTTGGCAGACAGGAAGCAAAGAGTTGGAATAAACGGGTCTTTTTCCGAGTGGCAGGCAGTGACTAGTGGGGTACCGCAGGGATCGGTCCTAGGACCCCAGCTATTCACAATATATATTAATGATCTAGACGAGGGAACTAGATGTAATATCTCCAAGTTTGCAGATGACACAAAGCTGGGTGGACATGTGTGCTGTGAGGAGGATGCCGAGAAATTCCACTATGATTTGGACAGGTTGGGTGATTGGGCAGATGCATGGCAGACGCAGTATAATGTGGATAAATGCGAGGTTATCCACTTTAGTGGCAAAAACAGGAAGGCAGATTATTATCTGAACAGCAATAGATTGGGAGAAGGGGAAGTGCAACAAGACCTGGGTGTCCTTGTGCACCAGTCGCTGAAAGTAAGCATGCAGGTGCAGCAGGCGGTTAAGAAGGCAAATGGTATATTGGCCTTCGTAGCGAGAGGGTTCGAGTACAAGAACAAGGATGTCTTGCTGCAGTTGTACAGGGCCTTGGTGAGACCACACCTTGAGTATTGTGTGCAGTTTTGGTCGCCTTATCTGAGGAAGGATGTTCTTGCCATGGAGGAAGTGCAGCGAAGATTCACCAGACTGATACCTGGGATGGCAGGAATGACGTATGAGGAGAGATTGGGTCGATTGGGCTTATACTCGCTGGAGTTTAGAAGAATGAGAGGGGATCTCATTGAAACTTATAAAATTCTGACCGGACTAGACAGACTAGATGCAGGAAGGATGTTCCCGATGGCGGGGGAGTCCAGAACCAGGGGTCACAGTCTAAAGATAAGGGGTAAGCCATTTAGGACAGAGATGTGGAGGAATTTCTTCACCCAGAGAGTGGTGAACCTATGGAATTCTCTACCGCAGAAGGCAGTTGAGGCCAATTCATTCAATATATTCAAGAAGGAGTTAGATATATTTCTTAAGGCTAAAGGGATATGGGGAGAAGGCAGGGACAGGGTACTGAGTTTGGATGATCAGCCATGATCGCATTGAATGGCGGAGCAGGCTCGAGGGGCCGAATGGCCTGGAATGGGAACCCAAGGTTCAGTCATGAGCCATGCAGGCAAGTGACAAAGCATCCTAGCACCAAACCTTCAGTTTAATTACTGTTGAAGTTAGTGATGCTGTATAGCTGGTTGGGAGGAGAATTACTCTCTCTGCCACTTTATGGCACCGGCCCTAAAGGTCAATATTGCAGAATGCCTGCAATGAGGTGGAGTCAAGTTTCAGCATGCAGCAGACTTCTCCTGTTACTCGATGTGCTAGCACTGTGTTACATAGTAGCTGCAAGTGCCCACGCAACAATGGCACAGCTCTGCATCCAGCTTATTGATGATCCAGAGCCCATTATTAGCTCCTCTTCCCGATTACTCTTTGTAACCTTGTGAACTTTGGGATGTGGTCCTTCGCTGATATTTCTCAATTGCAAAATATACTTTCTTGATGATACAGCTGCTTTAAGCTATCTGATCCTGTTTTTAGTGTCGTCATTCTGTAATTTACTAATTATGATTTGCTGATAAAAAGGACTCCTAGAAAAATACCACAATTAAGCATTTCAGCAGTATACCGCTTTCTTAATCTGATCGATATTGAAAAAGCCTTACTTACAAGCTATTTTTCTAATGAGCTGTTTAATTTTTTTCCCCACTGTTCGTCACCAATTTCTCCCCCTCCCCCTCTTTCCTCTGCTGAAGGTGTTTTTTTTTATTTGTTCCTGGGATGTGGGTTTTATTGCCCATCCCTAATTGCCCTTGAGTGGCTTGCTAGGCCATTTCAGAGGGCAGTTAAGAGTCAACCACATTGGAGTCACATATAGGCCAGACCAGGTAAGGACGGCAGATTTCCTTCCCTAAAGGGCATTAGTGAACCAGATGGGTTTTTGGCGACAATCGTAGTTTCATGGTCACCATTACTTATACTAGCCTTTTATTCCAGATTTACTTAAATTCCCCAGCTGCCATGGTGGGATTTGAACACTTATCTCCGGATTATTAGTCCAGACCTCTGGATTACTAGTCCAGTAACATTACCACTATGCTACCGTTGACTCTTTAAGATAGAATTTTCCTCTGGTATTTTGCTCAAGTGGCTTCTTGATTGCTCAGTGAGTTTAAGCCATGATCAGCTGAGCCATTCATATCAGGAAGGTCCTGGGTTTAATCAGAGCTCTGAGTTGAATTGGCTGATCACAGCCGGGGTGATGATAGGGGTCCGACAAATGAGCTTGGCATCCCCGGGTTAGTGAAGGATTGACTGTGATGTCTCTTATGGTCAAATAGTCTGTTGACCAAATGACTAATTGGGTGAAGCACTGAAAGTCACCCTGTAGAAATATTCCCCAGCAAAGACTCTTCATGAGAGATAGTTATAGACTGAGGCTCCTTGATGAGGATGCAGCTGACTTGCCAAGCTATTTAGTATTCATTTGGAGGACATTGGGTCTGGGAGAGGGGGTTTATTGATTTCTGTGCAAGGTTGAGAGAAAGATGCCATTTAAAAAAAAAAGAGATGAAGAAGAATGTCTGTGTGGAAAACGTATTGGACATCTGCTGGCAACCACAAAATGATATCCCAATGTGAGTCACCACCTTGAGGAGAGGAAGACAGAAAGGTGGATTGGAAAAACATCAGGAATTACGCTATACAATCTCAGTGGTTGAGCTTCATTCTCACATCAGCTGAACCCACTTGATTGTTTGGTGTCCTTGAGCTAGCTGTTGTATATCTGCTGTTCTGTTTATTTTTCCTTGTATTTGCAAGTGTTGCAGTAGTTAACTGCTTCCTCCAAACCAATCCAATAAAGCCACTAAAGCAGTTTTCTCTATATGTTTCTCAATTTAAAAATATACTTTCTTGAAAATAGGGTAGCTATAAGCTATCTGGTCCTGCTTTAAGAGTAACCATTCTATAAATGTTTTAACTGATTAAAATTTATAAAGTCTTTGATGAAAAAGTGCTCTTCTCCTGAACTATACCAGCAATACATTTAGTTTTATTTTTTTGGCTTATTCAAGCTTTCTAACAGCATACAGCTTTTTATTGCATTTGGTAGGGGTGTTCTAATTGGCATGAGCAACCTTGGAAAGGAAATATCAGCCAGATTTTCCACTTCTGATCAGCATCCAGTGGCTCTTGCAGGAACGTGCACCTGTTTGGACATCAGGTGAGAACAGAATGGAGCTTGGCTCTGATGTCTTTGTGATTGAATAGCCTGCTGTTTCTCACTGTCTGGGCTCAGACATGCAAAAGACTAATTGACTGGAGATCAGTAGCAGGCATGGACTGAATCAATGCCTCAGAGGATGAAGGGCGAAAATTGGGAAAGTAGCAACTTAATGTGGCTCTGGAAATATTGTGATGGCTGATTACAGACAGATATTTGACAGAATTAACATTCTTTGGGGGTAGTGTCACAAACATCAATGACTAAGGGTTGTTCTTTGACAAAACACTAAAATTGATTTAATGTTCGAGAAATTGGCTTTTGGTTAGCCTATGAAATACTATAATTTTACCCTCAATATTTTTCTTAAAGCAGTTAATTATCAGATTTTTGAAGGTACTGTAGGACTGTCATCAGCATGTAATATGACTTTGAAGTATGAATGCACCTGAGGAAAGTAATTAAAGATAACAAAGAAACATAAGTGAGCTGCGGCAGATTCTTCAGCGATGCCAATTTTGACTGGACTTAAGTAGGAGAATGTGTTGTCAAACGTGGCCCTTTGATGTTTGTTATCTAGATATGAGTGAAACCAGTGTACGGCCCTGTCAGATTAACCAACTCCTTCAGCTTATTGCATATAATACGGTGATTTACTGTATCGGAAGCCTTCTTAAGATTTGAGTGCACAGTGCACAGTGCCATGTCGGTCTGATTAGTGAAATTGATGCCTCACCTGCACTGCCAGTTGGAAAATGGAGAGCTACAAATTTCTCTCATAATCCCATTTCCAATTAACTTTGAAGATATAACTGAGTTGGGTCATCAAATTGGAGCTGATTCTTACAGGAGGTTCTTCTGGTTCTCTCTCAGTAGGTGGGCTCTGGTTAAATTGTGGAAAATGAGCTGCTAGGGAGTGAGGTGTAACACTTGTGGAGAAATAGGGGTAGATGGCCATTCTGGAGTTTAGCTTGAACCTATGGTCATTTTTCATGAGGTACTTTACTAACCATACTACTGCACCATCTTGACAATCTTCTAAACAATAGAAAGTTTTCCTAAAGTTGGAAATGGGTTTGTGATATGAGAAAAAGAAAAGGTTGGACTTTTTTTTTAACGATTTCACATAATACAATGCATATTTGTCTGCCTTCTTGAACTGGGCATCCCAGCACACCCTATGTCAGTCAATTATGCTGCACAGCAGTGTGGTGACAATGTGTTACCTTTTCCCCATAAAGGGACCTACCAATGGCACTCATTAGGAATAATAACTACTCTGTATTTGTAAAAATCTTCTATCTGTGTGAATGTTATGTCACTTATTACAGAATCCCTTCAATCAGATCAGAGACCATATCTGCATCACATCCCTGAAGCTCAACCAATCAGATTCCAGAACCAGGAACCAATCAAATCCTAGGACCATGTCACCAGAGATCAATCAGATCCCAGAATCACTTCCATGGTGTCAACTCTAGCGGGTATGGGTGGGAAATTTGGTTCCAAATTGACTCCCAGTTCACCCTCACCACTTCTGGAATTTGTTGCTGCAAGTGGCAGGGGATGAAGATTCTGCCCTAATATGGGCTGGTATATTCTAATACCATGCAAATGAGGGAAATACATTATATGATGGGATTCCTGCCTTTTGTACCCGAGTAATTCTGTGTTCCTGGTGTCCAGGGTTGCTATGGTGATGTGGGATTTTTAAAAATGAAATACTTGTTAATTTAACGTGCCATGTTTATTCCAAAAGGAAAGTAATGGCAGCTTGACAAATTTCAACTCATTATTATGGCGAAAGCAAGAATGCAGAAACAACATTATGGCACATCAAAAGCATGGCCATCCCAGCTTTAAAAATGATTCTGCAGAAAACAGCATAGAAGCCTCCAGTGCTCATTTTAAATGTTTGAACAGCTCACATAGTGGATCAAGGGTAAAAGATGACACATCTGTTGTGAGACATATTTAGATGTATTTACATAAATTTCAGGGCTATAATGAGATTGTGTAAAATAGCAGTACAGCCTTCGAAAAACTTTGCTGTTGACGAATGAAAGCTCAGAATATTGTATCTCTTTCCCTCTCCCCTCTCTCCCTCTCTATGGCTGGAATTTTCTGGAGTCCATACGGGCGCGATTGGAGGAGGGTCGGATGGGAAATTTGCAATATCTTGGAGCAGGTTGGAAAACCGCTGTCTTCCCGCCCCCACGTGCCTTTCCCTCAGGTGCATTTGCCGGCGTGGCAGCGATCTGAATGGTAGAGGCGGGACAGCTAATTTAAATCATTATCAGGTCATTGTCAGACCCTTAAGAGTTTTTAAACCTAATTTTCAAATTTCTCTGGCTGACCACGGGAATCATGCAGCTCGGGAACCACATCTGTCAACCTCGGGTGGAAGTTGAGTGACCATTGATCCAGCTGATTAGTGCACTGCATGAAAACTACAATAAAAACTCCCACCTTACAGCTGATCACTTTCCTCAGGCAGAAGCTGTTGCTGACTGCATTGCCAGCACAGATTTAGCTTTCTACAGGCTGCAACTGGTTCCAGAAAAGTCGCCATCCAATGTCGCCTCATTGTTAGAACCTATCACACCACTGACAGATTGCTTCTCTCATCTCTACTTGACCTGCCATCTATTCCATCAGCATGGGTGCCATTGGTCCTCCAGATCAGAGCACGATGAGCCCCAACACCAGCAGCACCAACAACAACACCGACCTTCTCCTCAACTACCTGATGCTACACAGGACAAAGGGCATCAGCGCAGGACTGCACCGTGCCGAAGGCAGCACACCCCAACACAGGGTATACAGGCAGAGGATGAGCTTCCTCGACATGACTGAGCAGCAGTGCCAAAGGAGGCTCAGGCTATCACACCAGGTCATCACAGACATTTGCACATTGCTGGAGCAAGACCTGCTGCCCAGAGGAGCCGGTGGATACGCCTTATCACTGGCTGTCAAAGTCACCAGCGCCCTCAACTTCTTCGCCTCCGGCTCCTTCCAGGGATCTGCAGCAGACATTTGCAGCATCTCACAGTCGGCCGCCCACAAATGCATCACACAGGTCACCGATGCCCTCTTTGACAAGTCAGCCAATTATATCAACTTTGCCAGTGATGAAGCCAGTGTTAATGAGCGGGTGCTGGGCTTTGCCGCTCTGGCTGGCTTCCCACGGGTGCAGGGCATCATCGACTGAACACATTTGGCCATCAGGGCACCCCATCACCACCCAGGAGTCTTTGTGAACCACAAGGGCTTCCGCTCCCTCAATGTGCAGCTGGTCTGCAACCATAGGAAGATCATCATGCATGTGTGCGCCAAATTCCCTGGCAGCTGCCATGACACTTTCGTCCTGCCCCAGTCAACCGTCCCTCAGCCCTTTGCTCCTCCAAGCAGACTTTCTAGCTGGCTGCTTGGAGACAAGGGCTATCCACTGAAGACGTGACTCATGCCTCGTCAAGAGTGTCCAAGTACTGAGGCCAAGGAGAGATATAATGAAAGCCACATTTCCACCAGATGTATCATAGAGCAGACAATAGGCATGCTGAAAATGCGCCTCAGATGCCTTGACCGATCTGGAGAAGCCCTTCAGTACACACCAGCCAGGGTCTCCAGAATCATCGTGGTCTGCTGCGCCCTGCACAATATAGCGCAGCAGCGAGGATTAGCGCTGCATCAGGAGCAAGGCACTGAGCGCACAGCCTCTTCATAGGAGGAGGAGCATCAGCTGGAAGATGAGGAGGAGCAGGAGGAAACTGCAGTACAGATCCCTCCAGCACCAGAGCACATTGGTGCCTGGGAGACCAGGGATGGGCTCATCATGGCCAGATTTACTTAACTTTACGCATTACACCCATATGGCTGCCACATGCTGCACCAGGTTGGCACCACCCCACAACAACACCATAAAGCATCCCTACACTGACCAAGCCATTCCTTTTACACTGACCACCATTGCTGGAGGTAACGTTATGTCTCACCATTCACTCCAACTCACTGAGCCACTTCCAAAGGTGCACACAAATGTGTCCAAGACTGGAAAGTGGTCAAAATAAAGATTTTTATGTGTGACATCGCACTAACGGAAACTTTATAGTGTAGGAGTCTACGTACTCCTAGCAAAAAATACTGAACTCGGAGAGGTTCAACAGAAAAGGTTTAATTGTTGAGGCTGCATGCTGAACACAGAATGGAGTCAGAGACTACACAAAGTACGACTGCCTTTCATCAGTGCACAGCTTTGACTGCTCCTCCCCCGCTCTGGGCTTAACTATGTTGCAGATCGAGTTTCTTAAAGGTGTGATCCTTCTTAAAGGCATGACGCCTGATTTATAGTCTACGGACTGGAAAGTGGATTGTGTCCTTTCTGTGATCGGTACGCCACACAGCTCCCCTCAGAATCCGCTAGTAGGGAGTGTACGAACCATCATGGTGGCTTGATGGCACGGCCGGAACGGCTCTTGGCGGTTGGTGTCGGGAGCGGGGCGGTCGGACGCGTCGGGCTCTTGGGCGGTCTGCCCCGCGGTGGGGGTTGGCCCACTTGAACGGGTTCATCGGGCTCTAGGTGCGCCAGCTTGAGCCGGTCGACCAACACCTTGTCAGTTCTGCCGCCCACTTCGAGGAGGAAGAACTTGTTCCCCGTCTGGAGTACCTTGTAGGGTCCGTCGTATGGGGGCCGTAGAGGTCCTCGGTGGGCGCCATGGCGCACGAAAACAAATTTGGCCATGTGCAGGCTAGGTGGTACGCGGGTTGCTGGTTCGCCGTGCCAGCCGGTGGGTACCGGAGCGAACTGTTGTGCTCGGTTGGCGAAAGCACGGCGTTGCTGGTCAGCCGACCAGGGGGTCGTGGCAGTGGGTAGGAACTCTCCGGGTACGCGCAGCGGCTGCCCGTACACGAGTTCGGAGCGTAGGCCGAGTAGCACCCACGGGAGGCAGTTGATCCAAGCCTCGTCCTCGAGGCTGGCACGGAGGGACGCCTTCATGGACTTGTGGAATCGCTCGCACAGTCCGTTGGCTTGAGGGTGGTAAGCCGTGGTGCGGTGAACGGCCACCCCGAGGTTTCGGGCGATGGCGGCCCACAGATCAGAGGTGAACTGCGGGCCTCTATCCGACGTCATGTCGGAGGGGACACCGAACCGAGCGACCCAGGTCCCGATGAACGCCCTCGCGATGTTGGCGGTGGTGGTGGACGTCAGTGGAATGGCCTCGGGCCAGCGGATGGTATGGTCCACGATTGTCAGCAGGTGCGTGTGACCTTGTGATGGCGGCAGGGGGCCGACGAGGTCGATGTGGACGTGGTCGAACCTTCTTTCTGGCACGGTGAACTCCTCGAGTGGGGCTTTGACATGCTGGTGGATTTTGGCACGCTGGCAAGCTATGCAGGATCTGGACCAGACGCGCACATCTTTGCGCAGGCCGCGCCAGACAAATCGGTTGGCCACCAGTCTAATGGACGCGCGGGTGCCGGGGTGTGAGAGGCCGTGGACGATGTCGAACACCCGTTTTCGCCAGGACGCCGGGACTACAGGGTGGGGTTGCGCCAAGGAGGTGTCGCATTTGACTGTGACGGCAGACGGGCCGCAGGTGACGTCGGTCAGTCGCAGCCCTGGGAGGGTTGTGGGCGCGGAGAGCAGATCGGGGTCGGTGCGTTGCTCCGCTGCCAGTTGAGCATAGTCCACTGCCAGGTGGGCGCCGTGGACGGCGGGGCGGGATAGGCAGTCGGCCACCACGTTGTCTCGACCGGAGACGTGCCGGATGTCCGTGGTGAATTCGGACACCGCAGAGAGCTGGCGTTGTTGCCTGGCTGACCATGGGTCCGCAGATTTCGCCATCGCGAATGTCAGGGGTTTGTGGTCGACAAACGCGGTGAAGGGGCGGCCCTCCAGAAGAAATCTAAAATGGCGGACTGCCAGGTACAGTGCGAGGAGTTCACGGTCAAAGGCGCTGTATTTGGCCTCCGGGGGGCGCAGTTGGCGGCTGAAAAAGGCCAGCGGTTGCCAGGCCCCGTCGACCCACTGTTCGTACACGGCATCGACCGCGTGGTCGGAGGCGTCCGTGGTGAGGGCCACCCTGGCATTGGGCTGTGGGTGAGCGAGCATGGTGGCGTCAGCAAGCGCCTTTTTGGTCGAGTCGAAAGCGGTCAACATGTCCGCCGACCACTCGATCGCCATTCTGTCTTTCTTACCCCAGAGGGCTTCGTATAGGGGCCGCATGAGGGAGGCCGCTCCGGGAATGAAGCGGTTGTAAAAGTTGATCATCCCCAAGAACTCCTGGAGGCCTTTGATGGTGGTAGGCCGGGGGAACTGCTGGACGGCTTGCACCTTGGCGGGCAGGGGAATGCCTCCGTCCTGCGTGATGTGGTGGCCGAGGAATTCGATCCTGCTGAGGCCGAATTGGCACTTGGCTGGGCTGATGATGAGCCCGTGCTCACTGAGCCGCTGGAACAGGGTGCGGAGGTGCTCGATGTGTTCCTGCTTGGAGGAACGAGCTACCAGGATGTCATTCAGGTAGACAAAGAGGAACTTCAGGTCCCAGAGGACCGAGTCCATGAGCCGCTGGAAGGCCTGGGTCGCGTTTTTGAGGCCGAAGGGCATTCGGAGGAACTCGAATAGCCCAAAAGGGGTGATTATGGCCGCCTTGGGAACGTCCGTGGGGTGGACTGGCACCTGATGGTAACCGCGCACCAGGTCGACTTTGGAGAAGACTGAGCGGCCGGCCAGTCTAGCCGAGAAGTCTTGAATGTGCGGTATGGGGTACCGACCCGGCGTGGTGGCGTCGTTTAGGCGCCAGTAGTCCTCGCAGGGGCGCCATCCCCCGTCGTGTTTGGTGACGATGTGGAGTGGGGAGGCCCAGGGGCTGTTGGAACGGCGGATGATGCCGAGCTGTTCCATTGTGGCGAACTCGGCCCGCGCGATCTCCAGCTTGGCCGGGTCCAGCCTGCGGGCGTGGGCATACACCGGTGGGCCTGTGGTGGGGATGAAGTGTTCTACCCCGTGCTTAGCAACCTTCGCGGAGAAGGTCGGGTTGGTGAGGGCTGGGAACTCAGCCAGGAGTGCTGAGTAGTCGTCCGTTGAGCGGGCGCGGCACTGCCACGCCATTTCGGCCGGTTGGGGGGCGGCCATGGCGCCCGGGATAGGTGACATGGTGTTCATGTCCACGAGGCGGCGCCAAGGCATGTTGACCAACAGGCCGTGGGCGCACAGGAAATCCGCACCGAGGAGCGGGGAGAGCACCTTGGCGGTGATAAACTCCCAGTGGTAGCGGCGGCCTGCGAGGCCGATGGTGACGGTGCGGGTGCCGTACGTCCGGATATCGGTGCCGTTGGCGGCAGCCAGCGCAGGGCCGCGGCCGCCTCGCTGGATCTCGAGGGCGGACGCAGGGATGATGCTGCACTGCGCGCCCGTGTCGCATCGGAAACGGCGTCCGGAGGCACTGTCCGTAACGTACAGCAGCGCACCTGCTTGCCCCATGGCCATCGTGTAGGCCGGTGTGGGGGCGGTTGGAAACGTGCAGGGATGGCTGCAGTGGCATGCCCGTGCGCCGAACCGGGTATGGAAGTAGCAGTAGCCCTGGGTCGGAGGGCTTGGGGGCCTCGTGGCCGAGCTGTGTGGCTGCGCGATAGAGGGTGGAGCGCGCGCCGATGCTGCGGAGGCCAGGTCGGGGGTGACGGCGTGGTTGGAGCTGGCGGACAGGAGCTTATCAGCTTCGTCGGCCAGGGCCTCGAGGTCCGTGAAGCTGGACGCCACGATCGCCGGGCGGATGCTGGGAGGTAGTTGGCGGATAAAGAGCGTGCGGAAGAGGGAGCCGGGCGGTTTCTTGTCGGTCAGAGCAAGCATGTGTGAGAGCAAGTCTGACGGCGTGGAGTCACCGAGGCCCGGGAGGTCGAGGAGGTGGCAGTTGCGCAAGAATTGGGATGCTGTGAATTTTTTAATGAGAGCGGACTTGAGATGTGCGTACTTGCCTTCCTCCGGAGGGTTTTGTAGTGTTGTCCAGACTTTCGTGATTGTAGAGCTGCCCAGGGAGGCGAGGAGGTAGTCGTACATCGTTGCGTCGGCGGTGATGCCGCGGAGTCGGAATTGCGATTCGGCTTGAAGGAACCAGGCGGTGGCCAGGTTCTCCAAGAACTCCGGCAGCTTCACAGAAACTACGTTTGTGTCAGCCATGGTTACGCTTAGGAGTCGTCCTGAGCGTCGGGGTCACCAATGTAGGAGTCTTCCTACTCCTAGCAAAAAATACTGAACTCGGAGAGGTTCAACAGAAAAGGTTTAATTGTTGAGGCTGCATGCTGAACACAAAATGGAGTCAGAGACTACACAAAGTACGACTGCCTTTCATCAGTGCACAGCTTCGACTGCTCCTCCCCTGCTCTGGGCTTAACTATGTTGCAGATCGAGTTTCTTAAAGGTGTGATCCTTCTTAAAGGCATGACGCCTGATTTATAGTCTACGGACCGGAAAGCGGATTGTGTCCTTTCTGTAATCGGTACACCACAGTAGAAACATTGAATAAAACACCCAAGTGTCTACCCTTGTGAATCTACTTGTGTGTCATCTTTCTCTTACACGTGCTTCTACAAGGTGCTACCCCTGCGGCAAGTTGAAAAGCAAGATGGGATCTAAACTAACTTTGAAAAATGTATTTGAGCAATTTTGTTGTGTTTTTTTGGTGGCTGCTGGTTCCAGATTGGTATCTTTGAAAAAAAGTTGAGCAGGTTGATTAATCGGTTTTGTGTGGGTTCCTCATTTTCGACTGGTAGCGTTTTGTGTCTGTCTATATTTCAGTAAATCAACACAGATAATTTGACAGATTGGCTCAAATATCAGTAAAATGTGTTGGATGATTTTTTATACTTTGGACACATTTAAAGCATGAAGTGCAAGATTAAGGTATGATGCAGGTTTATGTGCAGTCTAAGCATCTACAATTACCCAATTTCCCAGGCTGCACCAGTTCCACCCTAATGGAATATTTCTTTTTGGCTCTTAGCAATTTCTGCATAGATGCTGCTCAAAATTATTTGAAGAAAAAAACTAGAGGAAAAATGTCAAAAACTTTTCTCAGGTAATCTCTATATTGAGTGCTTTTATAACAGTGAGGTTGTGTGTGAGGGGAAGAGAAATAATAAAGTACACACTCATTGTGACTGTTTGTGTTCTATGCATTTCAGCAAACAAAATAATTAGGATGTTACAAGTTTAAGATCTTGCCTTCTATATTCAATCGACATCACTAAAAAACAGATTGGCTCAGAAATTCGGGTCGGGGGCTTCCCGCGGGTGCAAGCCCCCGACCTGCACTTACCTTGCGCGCCGGCAGTTGAGCTCTGGGCTCCCATGGAATTCCACTCCGGGGCCTGCTCCAACTCCCGGCGCGCTGTGCTTGCATGTCCCAGGGGCGTAGTTAGTGCGATGCGTCCCCTGGGATCACGTGAGCCATGGGCAGCCAATCAGAGGAGGGAAAAGCCCATTCATAAGATTGACAGGAAGACCTGTCTAAACTTATGAATATACGGGCCCCAAAATAACAGTAAACCTTGAAATAATTTTTTTTTTAAATCACACTTTTTAAATAAACTATAAATTACATTAAATAACTATTTTAAACAATAATTTAAATTTTTGAAAAAAATAATTTTATGAAAAAACAGGGCTAAAAATAAACTTACCTTTCTTTAAAGTATTTAAAAATAATAAACCTGTGGAAAAAATGTTTTAATTTTAATTAATTGACCACTTACCTTTTAAAATGCAGGCCTTGCACCTGGTTTTACATTTCTAAAATCTAAAGACTTACCTTCATGGAAAAACCTGTAAAAAAACAAACCAAAAAAAAACGTAAGTTCAAAGCGCACGCGCAGACTCCCGCGCGCACGCGTTCGACCTCTGAACCCTGTCGTTCAGAGGAACGGAAGTGCTGGTTTCCCGCGCATGCGCAGTGCATGCAAGAAACCGGCTCTTCCATCGGGTCCACGCGTGAGTACCCCGTGCGTACTCGTGCGTTGGGACCCGAATTTCTGGGCCATTATCTGGTCATTATCACACTGCTGTTTGTGGGACCTTGCTGTGTGCAAATTAGCTGCCATGTTTCCTACACTACAGCCACGACAACAGTAACTACAATTCAAAAGTACTTCATTGGCTGTAAAGCGCTTTGGGATGTCCTAAGGTCATGAAAGACACCATATAAATGCAAGTCTTTCTTGCTTTCTTAGGTAAAGTGGTGCTAGTCACTGCTGGTTCGAGCGTGTTATATTTAGGGATGAGCCCATATACCCAATACGGCTGTACAATAGCATAACCCTTGTAATTTTAACTGGATATCTGTGTCTTATGCATGTGTGTGCATTTCACCAATGCTTTTGAAGACAAACTGAAAAAACACTTGGTGAGACAAAGCCACATACAAATTGATAAACTGCTTATTAGAGGAAAGCTGTTTTCCACTGATTATTTTTATTTTAGAAGGACAAACAGATGTAAGATTTTTAATAAGATACCAGTCAATTTCCTGTCTAATTACACATGGTAGGTAAGTGAATATGGACTCTCTCTTACCTGTCTCTGCCGTCTTCATGTTGCTGTTTCTCACTCATCTCCTCTTCTGCTTTCCTCTTCCCTCTCCTCTCCTCTCCTCTCCTCTTCTCTTCAATCTCCATAACTTTTTTTGATTCTGTCTCTGTCACCTTCTACTCTTCTCCCTGTCTTTTTCTTATTTCCTTTTGGTTGGCAGTAGTGAGTGGCATCACCTGGTGTCCAGATTGTGCAATTACAGGGTGACGATTTTTACATAGATGATTTCCGATTAAGGAATTTATAATGAAACAAAGTCAACGCAAAAGGACAATGAAAAGTGACAGCAGGAAATAAGGTTTTATAGACAAAATATGCAGCAAAGGCAGATATATAGAGTTAGGTCAAGGATTGAATGGCGGAACTGACTCGAGGGGCTAAATAGCCTATTCCTGTTCCTATGTTCCTAGAAAGTGCACACAGATATAATATTTAAGTACATTTGCGTGTACTTGTCTACAAATCTTATTTCCTGTTGTCACTGTAAGCTTAAACGATTATAGCATGAACAATTCCCCTGAGCATTGATTCAACAGCAACTTGTGCTTCGATAGCTCCTTTAACATAATAAATCATTATATAGCACTTCATAGAAACAAAAATAACCAGGTGCCAAGCAGTGCTGTGATCTGAACTATAGCCAAGTGTTTCACATTTTGGAGAATTTATGATAATCATAACTATATTAAAAACTCTTTTTTTGTCGCACCTCCGGCAGAGCGGGACCAGCTCTGAGGAATTTCTTGGCCATAGTCTCAAGATTATTACTAGGTGAATAAAGGCAGAATTTAGAAGAAATTGTTTCACATAGAGGCTGTTAGAACATGGGAAAGCTTTATCATAAACATCATTTAAAAGGGAATTGTCAAGCAGTTGAAAAGGAAGAATATAAAAATATATCACAAAAGGTTTAGAGAAATGGGATTAAATGGATAAATGAGGATCCAGCACCTGCAGAGGCACAATGGGCCAAATGGCCACATCTGTGCTGTAATTTCTGTGATTCTATGAATATGTTTATTTAATGTTAATTTAGTATGAAGAAAGAAAATAAAAGGTTTGTCAGCAGTAACACCAGAGAGAGATGAAAGGTTTGGCTGAAGCACATGGATGTTTGTGTAATGTGATGCAAATTTATTATTCAAGCACATAAACAACTGCCAGTTGCCAACAGATATAATCACCCATCAGTCAACACAGGGGGTAGAGACTCCTCCTTTAACTAAAGTGACGGTTGTGAGGTTGGAATCGGTGATAAGGGTTCCGAGACTATTTTTATTTTCAGATGCCTCCTCCTCTTAACTCTGTTGTTCCCGAGAGAGATTCCTTCTTCGCTGATCAGACTGGTTTGACCTAGAGATTCACCAAAGCACAGATACTGCATGTATGTTTTTTTGCATTGAAGGATAAAATATTCTTCCAATTTTATGTATCTTTTCTGAATATATTAGCCTTGGATTGGTAACTGCTCAAATTAAAAGACAATAGAATGGATATTTTCAGGGATAGCTGCATCTGTAGCTGTCTCAGACTGGATTCTACATCTGCCTGTGGCAGGCTTATTACAAGAGAGTAAACCAAGGGATCAAAATGGAGAACCAGACAATGTCTGTTTTTCTCCATAATTAACCTGATAATGAAAACATGAGTTTGAATCGTGCAATTCCTGAAAAAAAATCCCATTGGAAAGTGTTCATAACCGGGAGAAGTGCAGCCCCTAAGTATGTCACTAAACCATCACGAAGTTAGTACTACTCTCAGTTTTAAGTCAGAAGGTTGTGGGTTGAATTACAAATCCTGAGCTCATGAGCTAGGCTGACAAAACTGAGGCAGTGCTACTTTGTTAGAAGTGCCATCTTTCTGATGAGATGTTAAACCAAGTAGATAAGTCACCAGGAGAGGATGGGATGCATCCTAGGACACTAAGGGAAGTGAAGGAAGAAATTGCAGAGGTACTGGCCATAATCTTCCAATCCTCCTTAGAAACGGGGGGTGGTGCCAGAGAACTGGAAAATTGCAACTGTTACGCCCTTGTTCAAAAAAGGGTGTAAGGATAAATTCAGCAACTACAGGCCAGTCAGTTTAACCTCAGTAGTGGGGAAGCTTTAATGAACAGTAATCAGGGATAGAATTAACAGTCACTTGGATAGGTGTGGATTAATTAAGGAAAGCCAGCATGGATTTGTTAAAGGCAAATCGTGTTTAACCAACTTGATCGAGTTTTTTGTTGAGGTAACAGAGAGGGTTGATGAGGGTAATGCGGTTGACATGGTGTACATGGTTTTCCAAAAGGCATTCGACAAAGTGCCACATAATAGGCTTGCCAGCAAAGTTGAAGCCCATGGAATAAAAGGGACAGTGGCAACATGGATATGAAATTGGCTAAGTGACAGGAAACAGAGAGTAGTGGTGAACGGTTATTTTTTGGACTGGCGGTGTTCCCCAGGGGTCGGTTCTAGGACCAGTGCTTTTCTTGATATATATTAATGATTTGGATGTTGGTGTGCAGGGCACAATTTCAAAATTTGCAGATGACACAAAACTTGGAAGTATAGTGAACAGTGAGGAGTATAGTGATAGACTTCAGGAAGACATAGACAGGCTGATGGAATGGGCGGACACGTGGCAGATGAAATTTAACGTAGTAAAGTGTGAAGTGATACATTTTGGTAGAAAGAATGAGGAGAGGACATATAAACTAAAGGGTACAATCCTAAAGGGGGTGCACGAACAGAGAGACCTAGGGGTATATGTGCACAAATCGTTGAAGGTGGCAGGGCAGGTTGAGAAAGCAGTTAAAAAAGCTTACGGGTCCCTGGGCTTATGAATAGAGGTATAGGGCAGGATTTTCATTGGGCCGTGGAGGCTGGATTGGAGGCGTGTCGGGGGTTAAAATCCCGAAATCGGGGGGCACGAACCCATCCCGCCCCCAACCCGCCTCCATGCCACTTTCAAAGGAGGCGGGTACCCGACCCACGCTGGGACCCGCCTCCCCAAGGCGGGAAGGGGATTAGTGCCAATTAACTGCCTGTTAACAGGTAGTTAACAGGCAGTTTTTAGCCTAATCCCTATTTTCATTCTTGAAGTGTGGGATTCCCGACGGCTCCAAACCACGTCAAGTTAGCGAGTCGGGCTGAAGGGCTTGGAAGGGTCGAGATGTCCGGTGTTCAGGTGAGTGATGGGTGCATGAGTGCAGAGGTAGGTGTGTTTGGTGTGTTTAAAGAAGTTTACTTACCTTTACAGCCTTCCTTCCTTCAGGTCTCGGGAGTCCCTCATCTCACCGGCACAGAAAGCAGAATGGCCGCGATCTGTCAAAAATTGCAGCATTCAGCTTTCTGTTCTGGAAAGATCTCTAAATCATCCTGAGAGGAAGGAATTAACTTAGAGTACAGATTGTCAGTGTCAAATGCTGATATTTCATCTGTCAAAAGGTCTTGACAGATGAAATATCAATCTGTGACATCACCTGTTACCGCTGGGCAGGCTCAACAAGGTCAATCAAGTCAAAATCGCGTGGGTTGGCTACAACTCGATAGAGGCGGGACTACAACCCTGAAAGTTGTAGTCCCGCCTCCTACCTGCCTCCTCAATGGAAATCCAGCCCATAGAGTACAAAAGCAAGGAAGTTATGATGAACCTGTATAAAACACTGGTTCGGCCTCAACTGGAGTATTGTGTCCAATCTGGGCACCGCACTTTAGGAAGGATGTGAAGGCCTTAGAGAGGGTGCAGAAAAGATTTACAAGAATGATTCCAGGGATGAGGGACTTCAGTTACATGGATTGACTGGAGAAGCTGGGGTTGTTCTCCTTACAGTAGAGAAGATTGAGAGATTTGATAGAGGTGTTCAAAAGCAGGAGGGATCTGGACAGAGTAGATAGAGAGAAAATGTTTCTATTGGCAGAAAGGTCGAGAACCAGAGGACACAGATTTAAGGTGATTGGCAAAAGAACCAAAGGCAACATAAGAAAAAAAAAATTACGCAGCGAGTGGTTCGGATCTGGAATGCACTGCCTGAAAGGGTCAATCACAGCTTTCAAAAGGGAATTGGATAAATACCTGAAAGAATAAAATTTGCAGGGCTACGGGGAAAGGGCGGGGGAGTGGAACTAGCTGAAGTGCTCTTGCAGAGAGCCGGCATGGGCTCGACGGGCCGAATGGCCTCCCTCCGTGCTGTAACCATTCTATAATTCTATAAGGGAAGGTCGTGTCTGACAAACTTGATTGAATTTTTTGAGGAGTTAACAAGGAGGGTAGATGAGGATAGTGCATTTGATGTAGTGTGTATGGACTTTAGCAAGGCCTTTGATAAGGTTCCACATGGCAGACTGGCCACGAAGTTAAAAGCCCATGGGATCCAGGGCAAAGTGTCAAGTTGGATTCAAAACTGGCTCGGAGACAGGAAGCAGAGAGTAATGGTTGATGGGTGTTTTTGTGACTGGAAGGCTGTTTCCAGTGGGGTTCCACAGGGCTCAGTACTAGGTCCCTTGTTTTTTGTGGTATATATCAATGATCTAGACTTGAATATAGGGGGTATGATTAAGAAGTTTGCAGATTATACTAAAATCGGCTGTGTGGTTGATACTAAAGAAGGAAGCTGTAGACTGCAGGAAGATATCAATAAATTGGTCAGGTGGGCAGAACAGTGGCAAATGGAATTCAATCCGGAGAAGTGTGAGGTAATGCATTTGGGGAGGGCTAACAAGGAAAGGGAATACACATTAAATGGTAGGACATTGAGTAGTGTAGAGGAACAAAGGGACCTTGGAGTGCATGTCCACAGATCCCTGAAGGTAGCAGGCCAGGTAGATAAGGTGGTTAAGAAGGCATATGGAATGCTTGCCTTCATTAGCTGTGGCATAGAATACAAGAGCAGGGGGGTTATACTTCAACTGTATAAAACACTAGTTAGGCCTCAGCTAGAGTACTGCGTGCAGTTCTGGTCACCACATTACAGGAAAGATGTGATTGCACTAGAGAGGGTACAGAGGAGATTTACAAGGATGTTGCTGGGAGTAGAGAATCTTAGCTATGAGGAAAGACTGGATAGGCTGGGTCAGTTTTCCTTGGAACAGAGGAGACTGAGGGGAAACCTTATTGAAGTGTATAAAATTATGAGGGGCCTAGATAAAGTGGATAGAAAGGACCTATTTCCCTTAGCAGAGGGGTCAAAAACCAGGGGGCATAGATTTAAAGTAACTGGGGGAAGGTTTAGAGGGGATTTGAGGGGAAATTTCTTCACCCAGAGGGTTGTGGGGGTCTGGAACTCACTGCCTGAAAGGGTGGTAGAGGCAGGAACCCTAACCACATTTAAAAAGTACTTGGATGTGCACTTGGGATGCTCTAACCTGCAGGGCTATGGACCAAGAGCTGGGAAGTGGAATTAGGCTCGATAGCTCTTTGTTCGCCGGCTCGGACGCGATGGGACAAAATCGCCTCCTTCCGTGCTGTAACTTTCTATGAAGTCTGCCAGCTTAAGTGGATACAAAATAGCACTATTCAAAGAAGAGCAGGGCGTTCTCCTGATGTCATGCCCAATCTTCCTCCATCAACCAACCTTCCCCTCACCCCCTCAAAAAAGTCTGGTCTAACAAAAAAATATTTATTTGCAGTTTGTAGATCCTTGCTGTGTGCAATTTGGCTGCCATGTTTGCAGTGATTGCACTTCAAACATAATGCATTGGTTGTGAAGCACTTTGTGACATTTGAACAATGTGAAACACACTGTATTAATGCACTTTATTTCTTTGTTCCAAATAATCACTTCCTGATGATGCTGCCTGCTGCCCTCTGGTGGTCGTTTGTCATTACACCTATCCACTGATTTTAACAGGACTTTTTTGAATACAGGTTTATAGGGTCAATTTGCCAGTGGTTTATGCCACCAGAAATTAGAATGGAGATTGTGCTTGTGGGATGTCTATTGCGCAGCCTGACATCTTCTGGTTGGGCAGGACCTGGCTGAAAACTGCCCCTATAAAACAGGTTAAGAGGTTGCCATACCTACAGTTTGATTTTTAGAGTCTGCAGCAGAAGAATACAGTCAAAGGTTTTTATTGGGATATTTATTTTTGGCCCCACTTTATTTTCATGTTATTTGTACCAAGAATCTTTTCACTACTATTTTCAGCTGCTGCCGTTTACATTTACATCATGGGTATGAGAATACCTTTAAATTTATGCTACTTGGAGGAAGAAAAGCAGGAACACAAGAGGCAGATGAGGTTGCACCAGAGACAGACAGCCCATAATATCCATTACTTTAGAATCCATCGTCCCAATTTTAACTTAACCCCCACGGAAAGAACGTCAAGAAGTCACTGGAGCGTAAAATCGGGCGGGGTGCACACTGCGTTTGAGTTGAAATCGCCCCATTCTCGCCGGGTGGCTCAGACTAAACTCAGGGCTCATATCTTCAGACTGAGTACACTTACCTGGATTTTTGCAGGGAACATTGTCATTGTGGACTGTGATTCATGGGAGAGAAAGAGAGTGACAAAGTTGTGTTGCATCTTTAAATCTGAGCTCCAGCCAAACTCTACTGCTGGGTTACTGTCAAAGTCATCACAATACTTATCTCTTATGTCTTGGGTTCGTTCTAGCGTGCCATGTGGAACATGAGCACCATCGGTCAATCTGTAGTGTACAGATATATCAAGCAGGTAACTGATGTTTTGTTTTGCCAGCGAGTAATAGCATTTTTCTTCAGCTGGACAATCATTAAACTGGACAATTGGACTTAACTGCAACCACATTTTAACACCCTAAATGTGTGTAATTCTAGTATTTAACACCCTGGTATTTCCCTTTGGTGACACTGTATGATGTTCAGTTGTAGTCCTTAAACTATGTGCTCTCCTTGTATAGGAGTCCGGGAGATAGCTATGCGCTGTGTGTCAGTAGGAGTATCTTGAGAGTGAGGTAGCTCTCTATCTCCACAAGCAGTCCAGCTACTTTCTCCAGAAAGTCTGCCTGGTCTTGCATGCTTACTGTCACATGCATAGTCAGCGGAATGGCCAGTAGGCAGATCTGATGTGTTCTCTGGAGAGGTTGCACCTTCACCTGTGCCATCTCCAACCATATCCTTGCTACTGGGTACTGCTTCACTGTGGCTATTGACCGGTGAGCCAGAAGACCTGATGGCAACTGTGACAGCTATGAGACCCTGACTACTGGTTTTCTCAATGTGATCTGCAAACAAGTGAAAAGTGGAAGAGAGCTCATTCTAATCAAGATCCCAAGACCTCTGGCAGTGGTCTGAGTATTTTTGAAAATTCAACAACTGGCATTATGGCATCTGCCAGTGACTACAGATGTTCATGAGTTGCCATATGCTCCATATTTGCCTGCAGTTCTGGAGTTCATCCACCAACACCTCTTAGATGTGGGCAGTGGACTCCTGTACACTAACCATCAGCTGATGAAGGGTGTTTGGTTGCATCTCCAATCATCGTTCTGGGCACAGAAGCATCCGTCTTCAAAGGAGGCTCCATGCGGTCTAGATCGCTGGACTCAACAGCCAAGGACAGATGTGAGTTGGCCCATCAGACAGTCGGTTCCTGCTTCTCTACCACAAGCACCTGCTCCTGATCAGCTGTGCTCCGTGCACCACCTGGTGTTTCTTTCTCCACCTCGTTATGTAAATCTTTAAGAGTAATGTGCCCAAGTTGGTGCTTGCAAGGTTAGAAATGAGTAGCACCAAATACCATGAGGTGGTGGCAGGTGTTGTCCACTTGACTCTGACACAGTTCCGATGGCACACCGAGAGAAAAAGAGGAATATAGGCTACAATGCTGTCATCTTGGCAACCCTTGAAATATAACTGACAGTAGAATGAATCACATGGTCCCGTGCCTCATTGTATGTCTTGGTAGTAGTGAGTGAGCAACTAGGGTGAGAAGAGTATGAGAATGATTGTACTGTAATAACCCTGGGGGAGATTTCTGATTTCACTGTTCACTATTTCCTCTATAGCCTCACTGGCAATGATCTGGAGGGTGATCAAATCACAAGTTAGGGGGCCTACACACGTTTTCTCCCTCCTGTTACATGCAGCCACATACAAATTAAAAAACAGAGGTGACAATATCAAATTATCAGGAAGACGTATAGGGAAACTCAAGGGTTATCCCGCCATCCATAATGGGTGTGACTACATGTGCATGCACCATGCAGCTACATTCAGATGGAAGGATTTGTTTTGGATGAGTTTCTTTAGAGATGTGACTAAAAGCCTACTTATAGGTGTAAGTTGCGAGTGCAAAGCAGGATCTGGAGTGGAGCAGAGTAGATGAGTTGACAAACCAGGGAGAAAATAGCCAGTGTGGAAGAAATTCTGTGAAGGCAGATCATTAAATTTAGAATTTGGTGGCAGAATCGGGTACAAAGAGATGACATTTGTACAGTCAGCTTCTCAGTTAATGCGTATCACTCACAGGAGCAGCGGCACCAGACCTCTCTATTAACTGAGAAGATGAATGCAACTGGCCATTTTTTGTGGGGTTTTCAAAGAAATCTCGAAAAAAGCAACTTAAGAAAAACCTTCTGTGGGCACTGGTATCTTCTGGAGCAGTTTCTGTGCTGCTGAATCACAGATATTCAAGGTACTGCACATAACAAACACCTTGCTGGAAAATGAGGGCGCAATCAAGCCCTCTTTCCCCCTCCCCTCCCAACCCCTCGAGGTAGGTAGCAGTGAGGGTCTGATGCCTGTGAAACCCTCCTCCTTGGAAGGTTCAGGAGAAGAGGTAAAATTAAAAATTGACCTAACAGTTTGTAAAATAGAAAAAAGATTGCAGCACTTTTAAATTTCCTGCTGTGTGAGAATCACTTGTGACGTAAATGAAACTCCTCTAGGTTGTAAGCGAGCATTAAGATACCCTTCATGTTGCTTTGTTATTGACTGCGATGGAAAGGGGTCAACTAATTATGAGAAATAACACTTTAGTGATCTCCAAAGGTTTTGTTTGCACAATGTGTGAACTGTTTGCTCACAGTATTTATGCAGCTGCTAACATTTCACCTCTTTGCCTCTTCTACTTACATACCAGAGGCAAAAACTGCAGCATTTTCACTTTTTGTGTCAACTATGAAAATCTAAGCAAAGAAAACAAATATCATCTTTGTGCTCAAGTTAGAAGATGCTGGAAACGCACAGCAGGTCAGTTTACAATTGAGGGAGGGACAAAGATTGATATTTTGAATTGAGTTTTGATCAAAGGTTGCACCTGAAACCTTACCGAGCTTTCCCTATCAGGCACTGACTCGCATCCCCAGCATTTCAAGCATATTCAGAGATTTTAAATGATGGATTCCAGCATTTGTGGATGGCTTTTTTTTTGTCACCTAGTGTTTTTTCCAGCATACTGTTGACCCCAGAATAAGAAAGGCCTTCCAAATGCAACCTTATGTTCCATCAAAAATCTAAGTTTAGTCATCAATCAGCAGAAACAAATGATTGTGGGAAAAGTTGACCAGTATAAAGGTTGGCCGGCGTATCAAAGCCCAAATGAAACTGAGCCGAGATGGTGTGAGACACGGAAGCTTGCTGACTGGGGGGAATAGGGGGGGCCTATATTGTTGTGACTGAGACTGTGGCATTATGCACATGTAAATCCGGTAACGTGGAGCCATGCATGAGATGGGTACTATTCCAAATTGGATATATTTGATTTGGGAGTCCTTGTCCTCCTCAAGCTCGCTGCAGTATTTGATATGGCTGACCACACCATCCTCCTCCATTGTCTCTCATTTCCAACTCGGTGGGACTACCCTTTCATGGGTCTACTCCTGCCTGTCTGAAAGCAGCTAGCAATAACTTCTCTTCCCTTCCCCTGCATTATCACCTCCTGGGATCCCCCATGTTCCACCCTAGGCCTCTCTTCTCTGTCATCTACATGCCGCCCCTTGGTGACATCTTCCATAGCAAAGGAGCCAGCTTTTACATATATGCCAAAGACTCCCAGCTCTATCTCTCTACAATCTCGCTCAATCCTGCTGTCAGATTGTCTGAGTAACATCAATTCATGGATGTATCACAGCCTTCTTGAACTGAACATGGGTAAAACCAAAGCCATTGTTTACAGCCTCCATCACATAAACTCTCAATGATGCCATTCCTTGCCCCAGTCAATTGCTCAGGCTGAATCAAACTTTGGTGTCCTGTTTGACTCTGAGCTGAGCTTCAAACCCCACATCTTATCTATCACCAAGATTGCTGATTTCCACATCTGCATCATTGTCGCGCTCTGCCCCTACCTTAATCCTCCACTACTGAAAATTGAATCTATGCTGTTGTCATCTGTAGACTCAATTTCTCCAATGTCCTCCTTTCTGATCTCCCAACTCCGCCCTCCATCACCTCCAACTTGTTCCACTGCAGCCACCTTTACCTTGTCCTGCACTACGTCCCAATCACCTATCATCCCTGTGCTCACTGATTTACATCGATTCCATCTCTGACCCTGGCCCCCCACCACACTCCCCCCCACCCCCCACCAGTTCAAAATCTGCATCCTTATCTTCAAATCCCTCCATGGTTTCATCTCATCCTAATTCTGCAACCTCCTCCAGCTTTTATCCCCTTTGGTCTTTGACTCAGACCTTTTGTGCATCCCACCCTTCCCTCACCCCAGCATTGGTGGCAGAGCCTTCAGTTGCCTTCAGACTTTGGTGTCCTGTTTGACTCTGAGCTGAGCTTCAAACCCCACATCTTATCTATCACCAAGATTGCTGATTTCCACATCTGCATCATTGTCGAGCTCTGCTCCTACCTTCATCCTACTCTTTGGAACTCCCTGCCTAAATCCCTCTTCCTCTCCACCTTTCAATACCGTCTCAAAAGATTCAGCCATGCTTCCAGTCACCCCTCCTATCTTTCCCTTCATCATTTAAATTCCTGTTCTCTTATCTACTTCTATATGCGATGCATTTTTTAATGTTACAGCCGGTGTATAAATGCAAATTTTTGCTGTTGTTACTGATTTTCAATTCTGAATTTATTTGAATACACACCTGGTTAGTTAGCATTAAAGCAATAGATAGTTTACTGTTTCCATGTGACCCTTCATCAGAACTGTTGAAGGGTCACATCTGAAATCTTTCTCTCAGATGCTAATCGGGTTTGATTTGGATTTTTACTTAGTTTGGGACTCATCTGCTGTCTGTATTTCCACCCCCTTCCCTCACAAACAACATAAAATACTTCCATTCATGCCAAGTTAATATTATCCGCTTGGCCTAAGACAAAGGCACACTTGCTAAGTGAAGAAGGTAAGAGGTTATAAAAGTGAGTTTTCCAAAATACTTGATTAGCCTACTCCTGATAATTCAAAGTAATTTTGCACTTCAAAATGTGAAATAACCAATAAATGGAATTAAACAACATAAACAATGCAGGAATATGAGAATTTAGGGTTGAAATAAATTTGAATTATCTGATAATTTCAATCAAGTGACTTTACAGGAGCAGCATGTATAGGGAAATGTCATGTATGCTACCTGCTGGCCAGGCAGTATATGGTTTTTGATACTGATATTTTTGGTGTAGGTAAGAAGGGATCAGCAACCAATAAGGGCAGACCCCCAGTGGATTGAATACCAGCTCCAGCTCCAGCACAGGTAAGGGTTTCATATATTTAACTCTGAGTACAACAACCTTTTTTTCTTGGTGTCTCGTATGGAGACTGCGGATGTTCTATGCTACTATTGCTTCATGATAAATTACTGTTTTAAAAAGTATACTTTAAGCTTGTGGAGTACAATGAATTCCGAAAGAGTGAAAAGGCTGGGGACTTAGAAGACTGGGTGAATTACTGGGCTAAATGGGAATACGGTAAGTTGATGGTTAAAGTGTTTGAGCTTGTTCAGGGTAGCAGGACTCAGCACTGGTGTTTGGCCAAAGAAATATGGAGCCATTGAAGTCATCAAAAATAGTGATTTCAGCAAAGGGAAAGTTAATGTTCATAGACTTGATTTTCTTTGACCAAAAGTTGACAGGTTCTAGAGAGTTATCGAGCTTTGGAGATCAAAATAAATGCAATCATAACAAACAAGCAAATGTGCTCCTTTGGATCCGAAGCAGCAGCAAAAAAGTGTAAGAGCGAAATTGAAAAAGGGGAAAAGTCAAAGTGGTGAGACATGTTTTAGTAAGAAACAATAGATGTGGGTGAGATGATAGAAATGGACAGAATCAAGATTTGAGATGCCAGAAATATGAAGTAGAGCAGGATAAAAGAAGAACCGAAAACAGCATATGCCATGGCCTGCGGCTACAGTGGGTGTGTCTGGGCTGCAATAGGTTGTGAATCATTAGAGTGTACTTGCATATTATTCATTGATGGAAAGAAGAAACAGCTAGGATTAGGCGCTGTCGTTGTAACATGTAGCTGACATTTACCATGGGAACTGCAATGTGCCTGTGGACACAGCTGCACCTATCCAGTGTCAACCAGCAGTACAGCTAGTCGGGATTTTCATTTATTGATGGGGCAGCTACTCAAAGCATTACTAGTGGGTTCAGGATGCATTGTAGAGCCACATTTGACCGCAGTACATTCCAGTGGCTGCAGCCCTCCTAACACTGTAAGCAGTTATGGTGCAGAGCGGGAGGAAGAGAAGGGGACCATTAGATGAAGAGGTGATGAACCAAATGGGTGAGGAGGAGAAAATGTAAAGTTTAAGAGAATAATAATCTCACTCTTATAATGAGACAGAGGACGAGAGGGAAAGATTGCAACCAATGGGTCTAGCAACCACCTCACTGCACTGAGATATCATTCTGGGAATTAGTCATAAGTCAAAGATCAGCCATGATCTATTGAATGGCGGAGCAGGCTTGAAGGGCCGTATGGCCCACTCCTGCTCCTAATTCTTATGTTCTTATAACTATGAGAAGTAGTGATGGTACTACTGCAGGCAAGCCAGGAAGAGCTTACCCTTACTTAGGAGAATACACTGGCATTAAACGAAATATGATTTTCAATCTCTATTCATGAAACAGTTATTCATTCAGCAGTTTTTCATTTAAGTGGAGTTAACTGTCTTCTGTTAGGTACAGAAATTCTGTAAAGAGGCGATAATAACAGCCATCAAACTGACTGTGTAGCTGCATTGTGCAACAAGGTTGTGCTTCTTTCAGTGCTGAAGCCTGAATAATTATTTTTCTTATTGGAAATGGGTGAATTATATCTTTTTTTAAAGGTAATGTACTGTTTTTTTTCCAGCAAGTATTTTATTTTCCTTTGTTCAGACATATCAGCATATGTTGTCTCTTGGAACTATCATGCTTTCTTCAATTTAAAAAGGCAGGGCCATCTGAACCAAGGATGTATCAATACTGGCAGAAGTATCCTGTTCATGATCAATCACTCAATCTGGGGAGAGGGGACCATCTTCAGACAGTTTTCCCATTAATTTGGATTGAAAATCACACGGGTTTTCTGATCTCTGTGGCTAAAATACCGACACATTAAATGAGGCTCTGCACTTGGAGCACTAATACAAAAAAATCCATCCCATGAATTAATCTCAAAAAGCTTTTCAGTAGCTTATTGTGGAAAAAAATATGAACTGATCTGGTACTGGAACTGTGAAATGGTTTCACTTCACTCATTTCTAGAAACTGATTTCTAGAAAGGGCCAAATCCATGTCATCTTATAGGATCCCATAATGTGTTTTATATAATATTAGTGTGGATATTGGGGAAAATTGATACGTGTGCAGCTGAGAGAAACTGAAAGCTTATATTTTTTATCAATCTGGAAAAATAATTTCAAGAATTAGTGTTCTGAAAGGATCATTCTGAAATGCAACAGTTATCAAATAGCACTTTGCTTTGTTAATACCAACTAGCCAGCTTAAGGGCAGGCAACTTTGAAATGACTTTCCAATAGTTATAAAAAGCATATGTTCGTATATCCTGTTTATACTGGAGACTTTCATTTATAACCGTTAAATATTTTATTGAGGTTAGGAGATATGATGAAGCTTGAGTACATGCATACAAAATAAGCCCAATAAACATATTAAAAGATTGAATTTACATATCAATAATTTAACAAGAGAATAACACCACCATATAAATCTTAAATTTCATTATTTACCTCCCTGTTTTCAGCTATCATTATTCTATAGGATATGCATTTAGTGCAAAGTAATCCCACACAATTGGAGACTGGGGACACATCTCTATAGCAACGAGAAATAAGCTGGTCACAGTAAACTAGGCTGAACTGTTAAAGGGTAAACCTAAAGACAAACAATGGGAAGTATTCAAAGAAGTATTTGGGATGGTACAAAACCAGTATGTACTCCTAAAAAAACAAAGGCCCAACTCGTATAGTTCAGCAACTGTGGTCAACAAATGAGGTAAGAGACCGTGCCAAGCTAAAAGAAAAGGCTTGCACAAATGCAAGGAAAAGTGGAAATCCAGCAGACTGGGAGAACTATAAAAAGCAACAAGGGATACAAAGAAAGTAATAAGAGGTGCAAAAAGGGAATATGAAAAAACTTGCAAGGACTATCAAAGCTAACAGCAAAAGTTTTATATATATTGAGAGAAAGAGTGGCAAAGGGGAATGTAGGCCCATTGAAGACAGATGCAGGTGAGACTAGAATAGTCAATAAGGAAATGGTAGAATTGTTAAGAGTATTTTGTGTCCGTTTTTACAGTGGAGGAAGAGGACAAAATGCCAATGGTACAAGGGGGCCGAAAAATAAGTCAAGAGAAGAAACTAGTGGATTTAATATAAGTTTTTAAATAATAGTATTGGAGAAAATAATGGGACTTAAAATAAACAAATCTCCAGGACCTTATAGCTTCCACCCCAGGGCATTAAAAGAAATAGGTGAAGAAATTGCAGATGCATCAGTCATAATTGTACAAAGCTCTCTAGATTCAGGAATTATGTCATTGGATTGGAAAGCTGTAACTATTTCCCCATTAGTTAGGAATGGAGAGAGGTAAAAACCAGTTCGCTACAGAACTGAGTTTAACATCAGCTGTGGGGAAGTTCCTGGTATCTATCACCAGGCACAAGTGACTGAGCACTTAGACAAGTAGGAGCTGAACAAAAGAATCAGCATGGATTTGTGAAGGGTTGATCATGTCTGGCTAATCTAGTTACATTATTGAGGAGGTCACTGGAATATTGGGTAGGTGAGTGTCTGTCTATGGATTTTGTCTATATGGACTTCCAGAAGGCATTTGATAAAGTTACGCACAAGAGAACATTAGCAAAAATGAAAGAGCATGGAATTCGAGGTAACCTTGTGGCACGGGTTGATAATTGGTAGGGAGGTAGGATAGAGAGAGTAAGGATAAAGGGAATATTCTCTGTTTGTGACAATTGGTGTTCCAGAGGGATCTATACAGAGGCAAAGTAAGTTGTGTAGATGGGAGCAGGAAGTTGCAAAGGGACATAGGCAGACTAAGTGATAGCAGATGGAGTTCAATATGGGGAAGTGTGAAGTCATGCACTTTGGATCCATGAACGACAAATTAGACTATTTTCAAATCATGAGAGACTAGGAGCTGTGGAGGAGCAAAGGGATTTTGGTGTCCATGTACACAAATCACTAAAATTTAGTGCACAGGTACAAAAAGTAATCAAATACCTCAATGGAATGTTGGTCTTTATTTCAAGGGGGTTGGAATACAAAAGTGAGGATGTGATGCTTCAATTGTACAAAGCTTCAATCAGACCCCACCTGGAGTACTGCGTTCAGTTTTTGGCATTGAAGCTTACCCTTCACAGTTGGAGCACTAGGGAAAGGTGGTGCGTTCTGCAGTTGGACAGACAAATGGCAAATAAAATCTCAATCTTGACAAATGTAATATTACCTATTGGGCAAAAAAATCTGCAACCCAAGTATGCAATGAATAAAATTGAATCGATGCAGGGAAACTTGGAAATGAAGCTGTGAATAACAACAGCATTATTGTTTCCATGTCTAGATGAAATGGTAAAGTAATTTTAAAAAATCAATTAGAATTTTGGGATATATTACTTGAAGAGTAGAACACAAGTCCACAGAAGTTATGTGAACTGCTCACAACATACTTGGAGTACAGTAGTAAGCAATTCTGGTCACTGTGCCACAAAAAGACAAGTGTACATTGGAGACTATGCAGAGGCCAACAACAAGAAATATCCAAAGTGCAAATGCAGGAAGATTAGAGGAGCTCAGGCTCTTTTCGGTTTAAGAGAAGATTAAGAGGGGACCCAATTGAAGAAGGCAAAATATTAAATGATAAAGATTAGGTTAAACCCTTAATATTATTAAAATTAAGTCAGGATATTAGGACAGAGGACATCAATTTGAATTTGTGAAAAGTAAATTTAAAACCGATTAGGAAGAACCTCTTTACTCAAAGAGCAATAAATGTTTGGCTTAATCTGTATAAAGACAAAGATATTCGGGACATTCAAAATATGGTGGGATTCCAGGCTGGAAGAGCTGGGTGGTGGAAGAATGAGCTTTGATGGGCTAATTGGTCCTTTCTCATTATTAACTGTTCTCATGTTGTGCCCTCACCCTCCCCAGCTAAAGACTATAACGCTATGCACTTTGTTATTTTGAACCCTAAAGAAAATTAACTTTTTGTTGAAAAGAAAGAACAAATGACATTGTTACCTATTCATAACTTCATGTGCTTGAATTTGTATTTCTCATCTATGGAAGAAAGTTTTTTTTTTAAACATTATGTAAATAGAAATGGGGGGTGGCGTTGATGGAAGAAAGCAATGAGAATCAGAAAAGGAATAGTAAGAAGGACAGATCACCAAACAAAACCCTGGCGCTAGAATGGGTGAAGCCCAGATCTGGTCTTAATAGCTGGAGTTTTAATCGGGAGGCGGGTTGGGAGCGGGGTGACTAGGAAGCGGTCGGGAAACCTGGGAGAACTGATTTGCATTTGAAAGCTCTGTTTCCCACCCGCATGGAGAGGCTGGCTGGCTCCGGGCGGGTAGGCCTGTGGCACTAGGCCGCAGGTGGGAGGAAGGGATTGGGTGGGGGCCGCTGGGTGGTCGGGGGCCGGACTCGAGCATCGGGGGGAAGAGAGAGAACATCGGGGACCGGAGCAGGATTGAGGGGGCGGGCAGAGAGAGAAAATCAGGGCCGGCCTGAAGATCATCGGTGGGGTGGGAGGCCCGGAAGGCAATCGGAGACTGCCTGCGGGGGGAGGGGGGGGAAGAATGATCGGAGGCTTCGTGGGGGGCTCCGATTGTGAGGGGTGGGTTAGGCAGGGACGTTGGACCCAGGAGGTAAGTGTAAAGGCACTTACCTCCTGGATCCAGCAGTCCTCGCCTTCCATTAGCTGTTTGGTTTCCCAAGAGCTGCGAAATCCAACCAGCCACTGTTAAATTTGAAATGCTGTTAAATCTGAGGCACGCCAGCCTCATTATAATATTTAAATAGGCAACCCGCCATTGGGAGCAGGTTGGCTGCCCGCCTCCCCCCCCCCCCCCCCCCACCACCACCACCACCGTCCCACCTCTGTTAAAACCGGAAGTGGGCGGGTTGGAGGCGGGTTCTGATCGTGAGTCAGTTTTTTAACACTTTTTAACTTCCCACCCGACCCCAACCCACCCAATTTTTGGGGTTAAAGTTGCCCCCAATGTGTCCTAAATCTTGCAACCAGTATCAATTTGGAAAAAAGCAGCTGCGCCTGTGAAAAATCAGCCAGGCTGCCAGCATTATGAAGAGCTTCCAAACACATTGCCTAGTGGCACATGAAGAATGGTCACTGAGGCAAGGCACTGAAGTGCCGCTGGTGCCTGGGGACCATATCCCAGCAAGGTCAGCATCTTAAGTCGAAGAAGGAAGAAAATTGAGTGGACACAATGAGACTTGTGGAATAAGTTACCAGGACTAGTCTTAGAAGTGGACATAAATTCAAGAGGCAATTAAAGGCATTTCTAGAGGGGGAAAAGGGATTGAAGGACATGCTGAGAAATTGCGTAGATGGGATTGTCAGAAAAGGAATCGTCTTTTGCGACCTGGTGATCTCTTCCAGCTTCTAAAAATCTGAGCTGCGACCCCAGCAGTTGGGATAGGATCGTGCCTACTGGTGCCCTGCGGCACTGACCCCGCCGGAAGTTGTGGGTTTGTGGGAATGCACCTCATTAACATTGGGCAGGTGGACACATGCATCACTTTGGGCACGTCTATGGCAATCTGCCTTTCCCATGCCAACTAAAACTCTGCTGTTTGCTGCTGTCATGGGGGTTGCGGGGTGGGTTGCTCAGTTCGCTCCTGATCCCAGGCACACTCCCCTGAGCGAGGGGACTGATCAGGCAAGATTTAGGGAAAAAAATATTTTGGCACTCTTGGGGAGTCTGGATCACTTGCCTGGTCTGCATCACATTGGTGGACCCACATAAATAATTGTGGAGGCCAGGATATATCTTAATTAGTCGGCGTACTGATTACCACCGAAAGCCTGGGTCCTCTTACAGCCTCAGGAGTGAGAAATCCTGGCTCAGGGGGTCCCAATCCTGACTCTGGCTGCAATTTGCCTTCGACAAAAAAGATGGAGATTCTGCCCTTCACAAGGCAACTTGGAAACAGCGGATTACCTGGTGCAATCAGGTCTCTAACATTTTCCTGAGGAGAATTTTGAGGCCAGTTATGTTCTTATTCAAATACCACAGTTCAAAGTCACCGGGGAGTTATCCACTTCTTACTGTGAT